>NW_024728017.1:0-10890 GCF_018991925.1 Homarus americanus
TCAACCTGATATCAACATGACATTCACACACCAGTAATTAATACAGTGTGTCCCTTTGAGTACAGAAAAAAAATACAGAATGTACAGAACAGTGTTATATTCACCTCTGACTGTCAACAACTTGAAATTGAATACAGAATTTACGTTACAAACAACAGCCAAAAAACATTGAATTATTTGGCAAGTCTTTTCACAATGACAATATGTGTTTGTTAAAAGGTAAGTTAGGTTAGGGTACGTTAGCGGAGGTTAGGTTAGGTTAGCGTAGGTTAGGTTAGGTTAGGGATGAAGCAGGAAGTCTTCATTTGTTATTTACAGACAGCTGAAAGGTGACGTCACTCAACAGCGGCACGAAGATTGGCTCCAGAGTGTTGTGTAGTGAGTCCGGCGAACCCAGATGGTGGAGAGCGAGTGTACCGACCACCAATCTAAATATTTATTGAGCATTATCAAAAATCTGCCCCACACACACACACACACACACACACACACACACACACACACACACACACACCTACCCTCGCCAAACTTGCCTCAAACAAAGACACTGTTGAATACACAAGAGCAAACAGGCACTAGTCAATCCATTGTTTACCATGGTGAGATGTATCAAGTGAAACATGTATATGGAGCAAGTAACAAGATCACTAGATGTTGTAACCGCTAGACTAAGGTTAGGATATAACTTCCTCTGGCAGTATGTCCCTCAGGCAGATGTGAACAAGACTTAATGTAAGGTGTGTTGCCAGACATATAGCCACACACTTGAAGACTACGTCCTCGACTGTGTGAAGATAGAACCTTTTAGGGACAGGTCCAAGCACACCGTGTGTAAAATGGCACAACACTTTATCTCTAATGGCAAGATGACCGACATATTAAGATTGTACCCACTTTTTGCACTAAGTAGCTTTCTCAGTTCCCATATATGGAACCAAACACACAATGTGCTTGATTACCTCTCACACAAATGTGAATAACAAAGTGTGTGGCCAGACATATTGCCTCACACTGCTGTACTCACGCAGTTGTGAATAAGTCACACTCTGTTTACATAACTAAACAAACAATGTATTTGAAATATTCTGTAACATTTACTTGCATAATATCCTGACTGGCTGGCTGTGACCTCTACTCTGTAATCCGCCCCCCCCCCTACCACCACCATCCCTCCCTCTTCTTCCTCCCTCCTGATTATGCACTGGCTTCCTCATCTCTCTTCCCCTCTCCTACCTCACCTCCCTTCCTCCATTTCTCCCCCCCCCCTTTCTTGCACATTCTGGCTTCTTCCCACTTCCTTACCACCGTCCTTCCCTACTCCTCACCTCCCTCCTTAACTTCTCTTCCTCCTTCACCTCTCCCTTCCTTCCACCTTACCTTCCTCCTTCTTCTTCTTCATCTCCCTTCCCTTATCTCTCCCTCTCTTCTTCCTCACTCTCCCTCTACCTCTCCCTTCCTCCTCCTCCTCCTCCTCCTCCTTTCAATGTGTACGACTGCTACCGGAGCTGAGTCATCTACGTCTCTCGTGATTGGCTGAGAGATTGAGGTTATTCTATCGTGATTGGCTTAAAGATTGAAGCTATTCTTTCCTGATTGGCTGAGATTTCCTAAACACAGCCACTTACTCTAACACAGGTCAGGTTAGGTTTGGTTACTACAGACAGACACTTCCTGAATGGTAAAATGCTTGATGTAGGCAAGATGTCTAACAGCTGCAATAAACGGGGAAAAACAAGTGAATTTTAATGGCTGAGGAAATTTACAGCAAAAAATGGAAACATGGAAAAATATAGAAGGATTTTACTGGATGTATACTAACAATATATACATAGACAATGAAGGTTTACAGACAGAGCTAAAGAGTAAGTAGATTTGAGCAAGGATATGTCAACAAAGTCACTATAAGCTTATGTCCATTAGTGTCCCTGAGGCTTGGTGGGGGGTAGGGGGTGGGTAGGGGGTGGGTAGGTGGGTAAGGGGGTGGGTTGAGGAGCGTAAGGGGGTGGGTTGAGGAGCGTAAGGGGCATGAGGGTTGCGAGGTGTCAACTGATCTACAAAAAAAAAATACTGACTTATCAACCAATTCTCACTTAAAAAGACTTACACACAACACTAATGATAAGACACTAAGTACAGCAATATCTATTAATAGTAACCTCAACAGTGTGTCTAGTTGGTAATAGTGTTGCGTCGGGCTGATGGATTACTTAAGAGATTAACTTAATGATATAACGAGGTAGGTTGAGGTAGTCACTTGTATGTAATTACCTGAGGATGATGCCAGGAATAGGACGTGAAATACCTTTTGTGAAGGAGTCCTACAGGAAGTATTTTAGGATCCTCTTGAGTTTTTCGTAAGCTGAATTGTTATCCTTCAGGGAGTTACAACTTAAACCATCGTTCTCAAAGATATTTTCTAGGTATTGATAATAATTAAACCAATCTATAAACCCACAACACACCCTACAACAGCTCCCTACCAACCTGGCTAGCACACATCTACTGTGCCCACCACAAACAACACACCATACATCTAGGACACTAACACCCCTTTTACACAACCTGTACACACACCCCACCACCCACAACATACAAGACACCCCACAACACACCCCACAACACACCCCACAACACACCCCACAACACACCACAACACACCACAACACACCCCACACCCACAACACACCCAACACAACACACCCATACCCACCTAACCACACCCCACACACCACAACACCCACCCCCCAACACACCTTACCCACACCCCTTCCCTTACACAACACACCCCAACACACATGTACCACACACACCCTGACACACCCCTGTACACCTAGCCCCCTAACCCTACCCTGTACACACCTTGTCCCAAACACACCCTTTACCCCACAACACCTTACCCCCAACACACACACCCCCTGACACACACAACAACTAATTCTTGCTGTTTCATTCTTTATCTTCTCATCCCATATAATTCCTCTACTCTCTTTCTAACCACCCTCCTTCTCTCCTTCTCTCCCCCTCCCTACAATTATCACCACCCTTGGTTATTCTCCCTTCGTGAACTAGTATCCCTCAGGACAGGGAGCAAGTGTCGTATCCCGTTGACCACCGCAGCACTAATATATAAACACCAATCTACTTCCTTAGTATAAAAACAACACAAACTGGAACACAAATTTCACAACGACATAAACTCAGGTGCCATGGTTTGATCCCCCCCCCCCGCCCAGGTACTGTACAGGTGTGAATGTAGGTGTTTAATAGGACCTTGTTATACTCAGCAGCTCAGGTGAGGTAATATGGTCGCAAATTATGATTCTGTCTCCAGTCTCGGTATCAGTCAGATTAATTTGTTTAAGTTATTGTTTGTTGTTGTTTGTTGTTATTGTTTGTTATTCTAATTACTGTTATTGTCAAAGATATTATTTTTATGGCGATAATGATAATGATAATGACGATAATAATGGCGATAATAATGATAACTCATTCGTAATATAAAGACCACCTTCATATTACAGTAATAAAAACTCTCATGGTGTATTTCTCACTATTAAAAACATTACAGAATATACATGGAGATTGTATACACTATAACACAAAAATTATACTTTGTCCTTCTCTCCACCTTCTTCATGTTGCCTTTAACTCCTTTATTAACTCTTTCTCTCTCCCTATCTATGTTTTACTGTGTTTGTTTATTCGTATTCCTCCCCCCCCCCCTCCCACACACACACACACAACAGTTTTGCTCCCGACTATACCGCCCTCCGGGATTTATTGAACAGTCTCCAAAACTGGGTCACCAACAACCACGTCACCATCAACCATACCAAGACCATGGTTATGTACATCAACCTCTCCTCCGCCGTTGTCCCACCTCCTTCCATTACTTTAGGCCCCAACACACTCCAGGTTGTAGATTCCACTAAGCTCCTCGGCGTCACCATAGACAACAAACTTAATTGGAAACCACACATCAGTGAAGTTGTCAAATCCTCCAGTTTCCATCTCCACCTCCTCCGCCGACTCAAGTCCCTCGGAGTTTCTACACCCGAGCTCCTCCGTGTTTACTCAACATTCATACTTCCCAAGTTCACATATGCCTCCCCTACCTGGTCTTCCTCCCTAAATGCCACACAACGTAAACACATAGAAAAAGTGCAAAAGAGGGCATGCGAGATTATTCGCTCCCCTTGCTACTCCACATATCACGAAGCGCTCAACACACTGACCCTCTCGGCTCTCACTGACCATCACCACGACCTCATCTGCAAATTTGGTGAGAAGCTTCTGCACCATCCTCGACAACGGCTCCTACCACCACCTGAGATCCCTCGCCCGAGAATTGCTGTTCGACACCACAACCGCATCCAGCCCATACGAGCACGAACTGATCGCTATAAGAACAGCCCAGTCCTAACCATTGTAAAAGTTATCAATAACTTGTAATAAACCAGTGTATTCACTCCCAGTAAATCCTACTTTTTTGCACTGTCACTATGTTGAAATGCCCTGTAGTATGACCGTCTCCCCACCTAGTTATTATATATCATATTTGTATCAATTATGTTACGTGTATATAATTTGTAAATCGAGACCCATTCCCCAATTATGTAACTGTATATTATCAGCCTTCCGGCTGCTATGCTCTTTCAATAAACCGTTAATTGTTATTATATTATTATTATTTACACACACACTAGCAGACAGACAGGCAGACCCGACAACAACATCCTTCCACTCACTTGCTATCAAGAATAATAAACCAAAACACGACTAGCAAAACCTAAAACCCAACTGTAGTGGATGTAATCCTAGACAAGGTTCTTGAAACTCCAGGGCACGAGCAGTAGATATATTCAACAAGTGGTACAAGACTTGGCGTGATAGCCAACCGGTACAGGAACAGGAGCCAGCACAAGGAACTCCTCGTCGTAGGCAGGCCGGAGCCGATCTGAGGGAAGTTAGCTAGCTAGGCAATGGGAGTTGCTAGACATTCCTAGGACAATCAATGAGGTCTTCTAATTACTCGACTAGCGCGGTACAGACATAGTACATCGGGACATAGTAAATGGACATAGGCATTAGACATAAGCATAGATATCAGACATGCTATAATAATATGTAGTAATACAGACATGTGAATAAATGGTACAATGAATGGTAACAGAGTCTTGGCGTCAGGCGTGTTCACATATCTTGGTATGTACATATCTATACACCTCCCTCCCCCTTTACGCTCGTAGTGCAATCTCGAGCGGCTACGGACTCTTTTTCCATGAGTCGGGGGGAGTGGCGAGGGACAATGGGAGGATCAACTGACGACCTTCGTTCCTGGTCTGGGCAAGGGGACACAGGGGGCGGGGAGGAAGGTCCGTCACTAGAGGATGGCACTGGCTGGAGATGGCGTCTGTTTCGCCACCACACACGACCACTGGGGAGGCGGACTTGGTACGAACGAGACTCGCCACGGCCCATGACGACCCCGACCTTGTCCCAGCGGTGTGACGTCGGGTCCTGGATTCGTACTTGCTGGCCGACGGCCAACCTGGGAAAGGGGCGGGCTTGGGCGTCATAGTGGCTTGTCACTTGGGCCATCCGGGCAGCCTCACGGCGGTCACACTCGTCCGCCTTGATCTGCCATTCATCTAAGAAGGACTGGGGGTGGGCAGGCACACAAGTACGAAGGGGGCGGCCATACAACACCTGGGCAGGAGAGCATCCGGCAGGGGGTGAAAGGGTGTTACAAGGTTCAGTGACCCTATCAGACTCCTCTGCTAGTCAGGTTATAATGAGACAGAATAAACAGAGAAGAGGAAGATATATATATATAGGAGAGAGTATAGAGTATAGGAATGTAAAGATAAGAAACTTGGTAGCGTGGCCTGGATGTTATTTGCACAGCGTCACTGCGCTTATCTTATCTCGTATGTCAATACACATATATCACTTCTTAAAGGGACAACTTGTTAAACACCTCTTGATACAACTATTTATTACTTCACTCAATGACATGGACACATTAATATCACTATTATATCGGGGTAGTAACACATTATGCTTTACGTTGCTTGACACTGACTCTCGGACACACCTGAATGAATACAGTGCTCTTTCGTTCTGTCGAACTCACGCCCTAGCGTAAGCCCAGTGGGTACTGTTCCACTAAGCATCTTTGAGGAAGTCTACTTAGCTTCCAGCGTCGTCTGACCGGAATCTCTCCGGCTCTAGGAGGACATCATGACTCTGCTGTGAACCGGATGACGACCCGAGCAGGAGAGAGATGGCAACAACAGAATGAGAATCGTATTGCGATTCGGATAAGTAATGCGTGTAAGACCCAGGACTGTAAGGCCTTTATCGCACGGTCAGCCCAGCGCTTCTGACCTCTAACAATTAACACTAAACTGGTTTGATCTGGTGGTGTGTGCAGGTGTGGTCCTGGCCAGGTGTCTTGGCTAGGTGCGGTTGTAGGTCACCGGCTCACGTCATTAGCGGGCCAGGTCAAGTCCCTTGGGTCGACCTGAGGTGTGTCAAATCGGAATGTGGTGGTACCACGAGGTCTGTGGTGTACTTGCTGTTATATGTGACATAATTCTGGGCTGTAAGGTTTGGTCTGACAATCACTCATTACACCTCCCGCCAAGACCAAAGCTTCATCACAGATACTGATGCCACATATAGACAGCAACATCACGTGTGGTATCAAAGATAATCCCTGGGGCGCTAACATAGTCTCACATTCACAAACAACAATCTCATAGGTGTATGTTTTTCTACTGGCGCTAGTTTTGATCTGACAAAGCTCACTATACCTCCCGCCAAGATCAAAGCTTCTATGCCAGGAGAAAAAGGAAACATAGCAAGTGAACATAGAATGAACAAATCCTTCATCTGTAGCATAGTGTCCGAGGCAACCTTGCAAATCACATTCTACAAACAATAACAGGTGTTACATTTCCTTATCAGCCCATGTCAAAATAATAATTCATCTCAGTCAGTAATATAGCTACAACATCGTGTTTCATAGTCCAAGACATTGATCAAATGAACTCATAGAAAAAAGTGAGACTAAAAAAAAACATTCTTTGTAGTAAACATCAACAAAATCAGAGAAAATACTTCAAAATACACAAAAAATGTTCCTACTTCACATATTAGGGTATTGATATCTTTTTATTATACATCAACAACATCAGTACATTAGTTGGGTCCGGCATAGCTCACGTCTTCCATCCAGCTGGTATCTGAAAAATAGGGGATGGCGGCAGCTCAGCAGCTGTAGTCGGTTGGTCCTTCATCATCGGCTTTCTTGTGATGTCAGGACAGCACATCTTCTGTCTTCTTTCTTCACATAGCACATCTTCTGTCTTCTGTCTTCTTTCTTCACATACCACATCTTCTGTCTTCTGTCTTCTTTCTTCACATACCGCACCTTGTAGGTCGTTTCTCCACACCTTCTGACTTCTTCTCACTTCCTCCTGGTTTCTATACTCTTCCAGACGAGTTTTCTGTCCCATCTGCGTTCTTCCTCTATACATCTTCATTTTCATATTCCAGATGAATTTTTCTGCTCCATCTGAGTTTCTTTATACATCTTCGTTTTCCGTCATATTCCAGACGAATTTTTCTGCTCCATCTGTATTTCTTCTCTGCAACATCATCATTTTCAACATATTCCAGACGATTTTCTGTTCGTCTGCCGACGGCCCTTTCCGGCCGGGATGAGAGCCAGTCCACTGTTTGGGCTGTCGTCTCCTTAGATGACTCGTAAGGCAGGTTCCGCGGACCAAGGCTCGCCCTTCGTACGTGAGTGTCGGCGAGACCAAAGACCGTCCTGTCTTACACCTTCCACAGTGGTGAATCCCTCCCTGGCTGGGCTCACCAGGGTTCGTTGTGTGGCGATCCATTCCACACTCCTTACTTCCTAAAGTAGAAAAATATAAAATCTTCTTAATCCTATACCAAGGGAGGACTTGAAAGAAGTGACGTGGTGTGTGGTGGGTTTCGTGCTGCCTTCATCAGCTGCATTCATCACGCTGCTTTCATCATGCTGGTTCTTCTCTGCTCGTATGTACTGTGGTTGACGTCCGGCTGGCCATGGGTGGTACTGTGTTTGACATTTGACAGAGAAACAATCCTAAAGGGGTGATGGATTAGTTGGAAGTGCATTCGCAAAAAAAAGTTTACTTTATATGTTAGGTCAATGTTTGGCAGCTATCATTTCCGTCACGACAATGTTCTCATCAGGCTGGGTCGGGGAGTGAAGCTCTGCGCACTACACTGAATATCATTTATCACTGCGCGTCAAAGAGTACATCACAAATCATAATAGCATAAAAATACACTGAGTGAAGCTCTGCATTCATCGCAATATTACTCCATATTAACCATCATCAACAACACACAGCTTACGGGACAAAAGACGGGGGATTAGTGTGGTCAAGCGGCGGGGCGGGTCAGAAGGACGTGAGGTCACCCGAGCGGGGTGGGGCGAGGCTGGCCAGGCCCAGCCAGGCTGGTGCGTTGCGGGTGAGGTGGGGAGGAGCCGAGGCGTGGTTGATCGGGCCAAACCGAGGCTTCGCGGGGCGGGGAGGGGCACGGACCGGAGGGGCGGGGCAGGGCAGGGCAGGGATGGGAGGAAGGGTAAGGAGGGTGAGGTAAGGATTAGGACAGGGAGGAGGATGTAGGTTAAAAGACATGTTAAGTTATAACAGTTAGTACAGTCACCGCTTTCATCACTAAAACACAATGGCCACATTTAACACTGACCAACAATCAAACTGCACTTGGGCTACTGAGAATGTCACAGATCGCGGGTGACACTGAGAAATTACGTTAAGCACTGAACATATTTCTATCAAAAATTCGCACATACCACGACGAGAGACATTGACTTGAGCTGTAAAGATGACACACTAGGACACTTTTCACGCTACTACGCAGGAACTTCTTATTACGTACTTTTGAACTAACGAGCCAGGTGTTATGGCTAACGGGGGAGGGCATGGGTTTACGTTAAGTACACTGTTACCAATAACAAGGGACGCGGGGGGCGTGGGTTAACGTCATAGTTCGCTGCCGCCAATGTAATGAGACAGAATAAACAGAAAGAGAGGAAGAATATAAATAAGTAAGAATAGAGAGTAGAGATGTAGAGATAGGAAACTTGGTAGCGTGGCCTGGATGTTATTTGCACAGCGTCACTACGCTTATCTTATCTCGTATGTCAATACACATATATCACTTCTTAAAGGGACAACTTGTTAAGCACCTCTTGATACAACTATTTATTACTTCACTCAATGACATGGACACATTAATATCACTATTATATCGGGGTACTAACACATCATGCTTTACGTTACTTGACACTGACTCTCGGACACACCTGAATGAATACACTTCCCACAGTAGGTAACTCACCCTAGGACGTTCTGACAAGACTCACGTGTACCCTGACGTAGGCCCAGTGAGTGCTGGCTGGGCTACCTCCTATGGGAAAGTCTGCTTAGCTGGCGACGCCGTGGTCCGGTCGGGAGGTCTCCCTCCCGACCTGGGGAGGGGACGTGCGTGACTCTGCTTAATGAACCGAGTGACGACCCGAACGGGAGAGAGATGACAGCAACCAGAATGATAATGATAATGGAATAGGAATGCCCGTGGACGGGACTGTAGGGCCTTTATATGGGGTCGGCCCAGCCGGCTTCTGACCTCTAACAATTAACACTAAACTGGTTTGATCTGGATAATTGTGTGCAGGTGTGGTCCTGGCCAGGTGTCTTGGCTAGGTGCGGTTGTAGGTCACCGGCTCACGTCATTAGCGGGCCAGGTCAAGTCCCTAGGGTCGACCTGAGGTGTGTCAACCTGGAATGCGGTGGTACCACGAGGTCTGTGGTGTACTTGCTGTTATATGTGACATAATTCTGGGCTGTAAGGTTTGGTCTGACAATCACTCATTACATCTGACACTCCCAGGTACACCTTCGATAATCCCAGGTACACCTCCGATACTCCCAGGTACACATCAGACACTCCCTTGTTCTCCTTTGACACTCCCTGGTTCACCTCTAACACTCCCTGGTACACCTCTGACACCCCAAGGTGCACCTCTTGCACTCGCAGGTATACCTCCGACACTCCAAGGTACACCTCTGATACTCCCAGGTACACCTCTGACACTCCTAGGTACTCCTCTGACACTCCCTGGTACACCTCTGACAGTCCGAGGTACACCCCTTACACTCGCAGGTACTACTCTGACACTCCCAGGTACACCTCAGACACTCCCAGGTACACCTCAGACACTCCCAGGTACACCTCAGACACTCCCAGGTACATCTCTGACACTCCCAGGTACACCTCTGACACTCCCAGGTAAACCTCTGACATTCCCAGGTACACCCGTGACACTCCCAGGTGCTCCTCTGACACTGCCAGGTACACCTCAGACACTGCCAGGAACACCTCAGACACTCCCAGGTACAGCTCAGACACTCCCAGGTACACCTCAGACACTCCCAGGTGCACCTGTGACACTCCCAAGTGCACCTCTGACACTCCCAGGCACCCCTCTGACACTCCAAGGTACACCTCTGACACTCCAAGGTACACCGCTGACACTCCCAGGTACACCGCTGACACTGCCAGATACACCTCTGACACTCCATGTACACCTCAGACACTTCCAGTTACACCTCAGGCACTCCCAGGTACACCTCAGACACTCCCAGGTACACCTCTGACACTCCCAGATGCACCGTTGTCACTCCCAGGTACACCCCTGACACTCCCAGTTACACCCCTGACACTGCCAGGTACACCTCTGACAATCCCAGGTACACCTGGGGCACTCCCAGGTACACCTGGGGCACTCCCAGGTACACC
>NW_024728018.1:0-13323 GCF_018991925.1 Homarus americanus
TCGGATAAAGATAAGATTTACACTCCCCTCCACACACAACACACTGCCGCCATCCTCACATATAACTAAAAAAATAACAAATGCAATACTATCCATCCAGAATTGAGTTCGCGGTGTGAAGAATCATTAATTTTTTAACGAGCTGAGAGAGCAAAAATTCTCTGTTGTATGTTATAGGTGGTAACCGTAAAAATAACCGTAAAAAATGACGTTGATGAACAGATAAGGATGAATTAAATGATAAATAAAAACTATAATATTATATAATGTGGAGTATTTCGACCCTAAGAATAACGGATAAATCAACTGAGAAAAAGAATTAAACTGTCCTCTCTTTCTCTTTCTCCTAAAACTATCTATTCTACAGATGGAGAGTTTAGGGGGGAGGGAAGGATAAATAAATAAAAAACAAAAACAAATTAACAATTCGACAACTCTGAATAGTATAAATTACGTTAGTTATCTAGGTATATTAGGTCTTTTATATGAGGATGGCGGCATGTGTGGAGCTCTCTTATCCGAAAGACCTGCTAGAGAACTTACATTCACTCTGGCAGAAACAACAGTTCTGTGATATAGAAATATCAACTGGTGAATCAATTGTGAAGGTGAGAAGACATTAATTATTTACTGATATATTAAGTTGTTTTAGCTTTGTCTGAAATTAATGAAAAAGATGAAGGAAGATTTTTATATACTGTATACAACAAATGTTTTATTCCAGGCTCACCGTGTAATACTCTCAGCGGGAAGCGAATATTTTAAGGACATATTTACGGGTGGATTAGCTGAGGAAACAACACAGTTTTCAATAGAAATGAAATCTATGAAACCCAATATATTAACTCAGATCATCGATTTCATATATACTGGTAAGATAAAAGGAAAAACACATGTTTTTCATATTGCTATATGTCAAAAACACATGTTTTTCATATTGCTATATGTAAAACGGTATTTTTATGTTATTATTTATTATGAAAATTTTATTTTAAATCTTTAGGAAACATCGAGATAACAACGGAAAACGCTCAAGAGTTAATAGTTGCTGCAAACATGCTGAAAGTTCACCATGTTGTATGTGTTTGCGCGGCCTTTCTCAAGAGTGAACTTCATTCATCCAATGTTTTAAGATTTTACAGGTACGTGTAAGTAAATTATTAAGTAAATTATTAAAAAATATTCTAATTTTGTAAACTTCACCGTTTTTTATATGTACAGTAATCCAATATAAATTCCATATTTTTGTAAACACAGGTTAGCTGTAGCCCATCATTTATTACCACTGCTGGATGCTTCACGGGACTTCATAATCACCGATTTCTCAAACGTGACATTGCAGAAAGAGTTTCTTGCTACTCCTAGAAACATTATACAAGGGCTTCTTGTAGAGAGGAAAAAACGTCAAATTCTTGAAGGAAACTTCCAGAATCAACAGTGCCGTTGTCCTGCCTGTAAAATACAATTACTAAGCTAAGTTTTATTTTTACTACCTAAGGCTTGGTTTTTACCCCCTTGCCTCTGAGTTTTAAGGGCTCAAGGGAAATAACTATGATGATCTTTTTAGTCAGTCCAAATGCTTTAAAAGATACTAAAAAAAGATAGAAAAAAAAACTTTGGAGAGAAAGAGTTTTAATAAAATGTGGATGCATGGATGCAATGTTCCTGCAGAAATATTTCTCTTATCCCCTTACCATAATTCCACAAAAGTTTTGTGTAGTCTAGTGGAAAATGGGATCTTTTGAAGAATTTAGATTTAAATATTATTAAATAATATAAAACTAGCAACATTAAGATTAATCATTTTTACATTCATTTTTACCGTGAACACACATATTGTACAAGGGCTTCTTGTAGAAGAAAAACGTCAAATTCTCTTGAAGAAAACTTCCAAGAATCAACAGTGGTTTGAGGTCTTGCAGCCTTATGTATAGATAATTTGACATGTGGTAATTGTGATAATGGTCTTGGTAGTAATGATAATTGTAGTGGTGTTGGTACTGATGATGATGATGATGATGATGATGATAATGATGATGATGATGATGATGATGATGATGATGATGGTGGTGGTGAATGTTGTGGTTGTGGTGATGATGGTGAATGTTGTGGTTGTGGTGATGATGGTGGTAGTGGTATTGGTGTACTAACATTATTACCATACAGTTCTAGTTGATTTTTCATTAATCTTGATTTAAGTTCACCATGGGGTGTTATTTCTTTATATAAACCCTTTTGTTTGTCAATTCCAGATACAATTCCTATTAAATTAATTGGTCCAATTTTATGTCTATCAACTGAGGGAATAGGTACGAGAACTTTATCATTAAAATTAACTGTGAAAGATGATTTGTTGTTTTGTAACAACATTTTTTTAGCATTCATTTTCTGAGTTTGTTGGGCTAAATGTCTATTATTATGAATGGATTGTATATTTATGTTTACACTACTACTGGCATCCTCTTCATGTGATGATAATTCATCATCTAAACTAGTAGATTGATTGAGAAATAATTGTTGTATACGATTCTTCTTTCTCTTGTTCTTCTTATTACTTCTTGATAGGTCGTCTCTCATCTATAACAAAAATAAAACATTAAAAACCTTATTATATATATATTGTTTTACTTAATTGATTTCAGATAAAATAACACTGGAACTTTAAAACTATAATAATAAATGGATATACTTCCTGTAATTTCTTCTTCCTCTTCTTCTTTTCTTTTGGTCTGTGTACTTCTTGATAGGTCGTCTCTCATCTATAATAAAAATATAACATTAAAAACTTTATTATATATATTGTTTTACTTAATTGATTTCAGATAAAATAACACTGGAACTTTAAAACTATAATGATAAATGGATATACTTCCTGTAATTTCTTCTTCTTGTTCTTCTTGTTCTTGTTCTTGTTCTTCTTGTTCTTTTTGTTCTTCTTCTTCTTCTTCCTCTTCTTCTTCTCCTTCTTCTTCTTCTTGCTCTTGTTGTTGTTGTTGTTGTTGTCGTTGTCGTTGTCTATTACACATTACATTTATTAAATGTTCTTCAGTTTTCACGTACATTTTAAGCTTATTGTATATATCTAATGGTAAATTTGACTTCATCCCCACTATTGGGTCTTTACCAAAAACAGCTTTATATGGAGACATATTAATTCCTTCGCTGTGAGCAGAATTTTTGGCCATTTGAACAAAGGGGAGAGCAATAACCCAGTTAGGGGTGTTGTTATCTTTTAAAAAGCTATTTAAAATTCGCATAATGTCTCCATTAGCTCTCTCTACACTTCCTTGACTCTGAGGATGGCGAGGTTTTCCGTTAATTATGTACAGGTCTGGCCAGATGTTTTCTGTTAAATCCTTAATAATAGATGCTACAAATTCTCTACCATTATCACTTTGGAGAATCTTAGGAGCTCCAATTATACTAAATATTTGTAACAGGTTATAAGCTACTTCGTCAGCTTGTTTAGTCTTCAATGGCCGTAAAATTGAAAATTTTGTTAAATGATCTTGATAATGTAGAATAAATTTATAATCTTCAAAACGTTCTTTCTGCATATCGATCAAATCAATCTGACCTCTGGATCCATAACTGCTAGATAGTAGAGGTTTAACAACCTCTGTCTTCCTTGTACGTCGACGACGTTTTAGTTGACATGTTTCACATAATGAAATAAAGAGTTTAATTTGTTTTAAGGTTATATTGGCAATTTTTTCTTCAATTCTAAATAAGTTCTTTTCTCCCCTCCATGTCCAACAGTAATATGTGAATCTTTAATATTATCATAAATTTCAGACACTAACATAAACGTTTTCTTGCCCATTTTTGTAAATTACATCGTATCGGCGAATAAGAGCATACTCCTGAGGCGTCTTTGTAGTAATTTTATTCTTGGCTGCTTCAATTATTTCTATATATTGTTTAAATTTTGTATCAGTAAAAAATAACCGTTTATTGCAAAAATTTTGTGCAAACAGTTTCTCTTCAAATAATTTTCTGTTGATTTCACTTGTACTTGTATTTGCTGGTGTATCAGTATCTTCATTGTCGTCATCGTCACTATCTAACATTGTCGTCCGTCCTTCAAATAAAGTTAGTTCGGTTATCACACCCCAACCAATGATCGATCGGCAGCCTAATGGAAAGTGTGGTGCTACTTCATGTTGGGGAGGGGTATATATGTAAAGGTTGGTGGGTATGAATGATTGGCGGCGCCTTTTTCCATTTGAAGGAAGGAAACTACATGTTACCTAGTTTTTTAAAGGTTAAAGGTTGTTAAAGACAAGGTTGTTGTTTGAGGGAAGCATCTATGCATGCTGCTGTATGACCCTCACCACCTTCCTCCCCTCCCACCCTCACCTGCTGCTGATGTATGGTATGACCCTCACCACCTCTCTCCCCTCCCACCCTCACCTGTTGCTGTATGGTATGATCCTCACCACCTCCCCCCCCACCCCCAAGAAAATATTCTTAGTAGGCTATCAATAAACACAAATTTTCTTTATTATTTATAAATAAAATGGATGTATGTGTGTGGAAAACCCAATACAACCAAGTGTTTTAACACTCAGACTTGCAGTGAGAGAAACATTGATCGATCGATCGATCTCTTAACCTGATGTTACTCAGATTTGCAGAGAGAGAAACACTGGGTTCATCATTCAGTGAAATTAAGTATTTGGCATTTGGCAGTAATTTAAATATAAGAGGGAATTGTATATAAAGCACGTACGTATTACTTTACTTCACTCAACCAGCTTAATCTGTGTTTAAAGTGCAAGCAAGACCACAGCACAGCAATTCACAGAAAATTTTCAGAAATGTCAGAAAAAGTAGTAGTAAATGAGTTGCAGGAACAAATTGATAATGATAACAATGGTGGTGATGATAATGACGACCAAATTGAGGTTTTAACTATTAATGACGAACCTAAACCAGTGTGTAAACCACTATGGGAGTGCATAATGTTTTGTTTTGCGTTTTGTTTTACACCATAGAGTGGAAGAAGTAAAAACTAGGTAAGTTTTATCTGGTTGGTTTAATAGATAGGCAATAATTTGTTTTCTCGAAGGATGATGTGAAGAAGATAAGTTATAATACCAAAATCGTTCGTGGCTTTTTTTTTTTTAGGAGTTTCAAGCTAATTATTTTTTTTTTTAACTTGTAAACCTAAAGTTCCAAAACAAGCTGGGGGGCAAAGTCCACTCTCCGCCCTTAGAAATATTAAAATGTAAAATGTAGGTAGATTTTTGAGTAATTACATGAAGGAAAAAATACAATATATTTATTTTTCTAGATTTATTGGCGAAAATAGTTAATGTTTATTATCGGAAAGTTTAAAATATATTTATACATACACACAAATATTATCTCGTCCGTCGGTCGTCATAAAAACATGGTCTTTTAACTCTATAGCGATCACGGCTGGGAGAGAATTAATATAGTATACAACTTTACATTGAGGGTTTTATTTGGTAACCCAGCCGCGAGACCCTTCCCTCAGCTATATACAGTCTCGACTATCACTAGAATCTGTTAAAGAACTACAGTGTCAAACCTTTATCCTAGGTAGCACTAAATGCAATAATTCTTTAACGGCGTGATTATACGACACTGAAAGAAATTTTTTTTTCTTAATCTTAAAAATCAGTCTTTTGTTTCTAGAGAGAGTTACTAATCATGGGTGAGGGATCTCCCCAATCCATCGAGAATAATAACTCTACCCCTAGATAAAGATTAATCAATAAAGATAATATCCCCTATAAAGATAATATCCCCTAACTAAAAAATCTAACTATGTGTAAAATTTCCTTTTTTTTGTGTATAATCGATAACAATACTGAAAAAACTACCTAGTACTCTCTTTCTAAATTTTAATTTGTTTTTCCTACTAAGTAAGGGTCCGTATGTTATATTTACAAAAAATTATAAACTCACTACCCTACCCAATAATTCTTAAATAAAAAAAACAATACAAATTGTTTTTATAGGTAATTTTTTGGGGGGTATTAATCTAATTGACAAGACAAATCAATACAAATCTTCCCCAGAGGAAGATAAGAGAGTTGAATGCAATTTTGGTTTTCTGGGGAGAACCCTTCTATAACAATCTTTAAAAATTAATTGTTATAAAAAGTTGTCCCGTATGGCACAGGATATTTACCCTATCCTTTTAAGCAGACTCCAGCGAAAACCTAAGAAAAGGTAGGACTGTGAATGAATCCACTGTAAACCAGTCCCGGTGCACTACATTTGTCGACAATACAAATCAACCCGTAGGAATAAGTGTAATGAATGTTTGTTTTATTTTATACCTAAGAGTCTCGTCTTTGATAGAGTCCCTTTGAATTTCAAAAAGAAATTCGACATCGATATCAACGAGGAAAAGTAATAAACAAGAATGTGGTGTATGTATGTAATAATTGTAACTTAATGATTGTTTCGCTCCTCACGGTCTCCTTTTATATTGTTGAAGACAATATAAGAGATAAGACTCTGGATACTGTATTAAAGTAATATAAATGTTGAGTGGATGTTATACAATAGTTCACCAGTAAGGTTGATTTGACTTAGTAGTGGGTGTGTGCACCTATCTCTCCATACGGATAAACACACTTTTAAGTGTTTTTGTATGTGAGAATCCCTTCTCTTGCAAACACAATTTCATACTAATTAAAAAAAAAAAAAAAAAAAGGAATTTGTGTTAGACATAGGATAAAAGATAAAAAAATAACACCTTAACCCTGGACCTGTAAATTTATATGCCCTTGAATCCACCCTCTTTTTCCGGACCCTAACTTAATAATTTACAATATAGAAAATATTATACTACTCGAGATTTGTCATCCTTGTGGTCTCAAGTTTTTAATCTCTTTCTAACTTTTAAAAATTTGAGTATATAGATATAATATAATCAAAAATAATCACTTACACACACACTTACAACTTTTATGTTTCTCATCCATCTGAAATCTGAAAACATAACATTGATGATACCAAAATTAATCCACAATCTTTATCCCCCATCCCCATCCCCATCCACTATAATTTCTTATCTAATCTGAAAACATAACAAAATGATTGTTTTTCCCACTCACTCAGTCTCAGTTTTACTTAAATATCACATATCACGCACCCAAACCCAATTAATATTAGCGGTCGGTTCCCTTTTTTAAAGGCTGAAAGATAAAAATGTTTGCTTTTTAAAAAAAAAAATATTTGCCTTTAATACCCCCATAGTTTAAGTTTTACTTAAATAAATCAAATCACAACCGATGCACGACCCCAGTATCAGTTCTACTAAATAAATCACGCACGACACGAAAAGATTATCATCCACACCCAAACCCAAATAATATTAGTGGTCGGTTCCTTTTTTTAAAAGCTGAAAGATAAAAATGTTTGTTTTTTAAAAAAAAAATATTTGCCTTACTAGTTACCAAAATTAATTATAATTTTCTATCCACTATAATTTCTTATCCATTTTAGATAGTTTTTTACTCAAATCTCAGTTTTTTAAAGTCACACGCACACGAGAGTATCATCCCCTCCCAAACCCTAACATTAGCGAAATTATAATCACCTTTTATCCCATCCATCTCCATCTGAAAACAAAATAGTACCGTTTTTCCCATCCAAGTTATTCACTAAAAGATAATGTTTCCTTTAAGTTTATTAAAAGTGTAAATATAACAAAATTATCCAGTTTTACTATAAGATTACTGAAAACCATAAATATATGAAATATAACTTATTAAAATGTTTGCCTCATAATAAAAAATAAAAACTTTGTGTGATTTGTCTGCCTTCTTGCCCTTATATTATATTCTTTGAATATTCAAAGTTTTCTGTTTAGTATAAATATTTTTACCATTTTAGATAATAATAAAATTAATCACCATCCAGTTTCACATTATAAAAATCACTGTTTGCCTTTGCTTGCTCTTGCTCATTACAAAAAAATATTTGCCATATAATAACAGATTATAACTTTATTTTACCATAAATTAATTAAAAGTTACTTAATATTCATTTATATGATTTTCAACAGTACTGAACCGACACAAAACATTTAAATTGCCATAGAAAGTTTTCCTATATATTTTTAATTTTTTAAATGTTCGTTCGTTGGATTTACAAAGTTTACATATTTCATTTCATTTTCACTTATAATAAAAATGATTGACGTAATTTTTATTAAATAAAAATATTTCTTTTACTTGAACACAGCACAGAATATATATGGGAGGGGAGAGGGAGAGGAGGAGAGATTGTTGTGATAGGATAGGGAGGGATAAAAAGATAATTTGAAAATTGGAAAGTTCCCTTTATATAGCTTTTTATTAGAAAAAAAATGTTTATAAAGGATTTTATATTTGTTTTGCTCACATATATTTTACAAAATGATTGGTGTCTAGATTTAATAATGGAGTTGAAAAGTTTTGAAAAAGACCAATTGTTATACTTTTTAGAAAGGTTTTGCAAAGCGATAAAATCTAAATAAAAAAAAGTTATTTTAAATTTCACACAACATGGATGGAAAGAAATGATACATTTACAGAATGTCTAATGAATATTATTTCTGATAAATTTATTCAATTAGAATTATGTGTATATACACTAATATTTCATTATGAATATGTGAACATACATGTTAAAATTTTAGCACAAGGAAATGAGATCTTTGCTCCGCTTTATAGTGAATTAATTTTATTTCAAAGTAGAAAATATTCTAGAAAACAATATATTATCGGAGGAGTTTTTATAACATGTCATGCTAATGTATTTTTACATATAATTGCTCGAAATTTTTATTATACACCATTAGAAAAAAGATGTATTATATCTTATCTCATGCCATCATTTTCTTGATGACGACGACCAGGTTAAAATAATAGATAAAAAATATCACACTCCAATCAATTTTTCATCATTTTTTGATAACGACGATCGGGTTAAAATAATAGATGAAAAATATTACAATCCAATCAGTTTTTCATCATTTAGTAGATATAAACTTAATTTAATCCAATTACAATATGATAATTGGCATATGTCATCATTTCCATTACTTACTCGTTACAAATAAAAAAATATAAAAAGTATTTGTGTGTGTGTATGCACGCACGCACTTGTATTTATAGTTGCTCCCCAACGCTCAACATAGTAGTGTTCTTAAGAGACTAGACAAGTAAACACTACCCGTAAATTAGTAAAAGAAAAGTAAAAGTAAAAAATATGCCAGACAAAGACAATTTAGACAAACACAGGTTGCTTTTAAACAACGATAATGAACTCCTCTGTGATGAAGAAGAAGAAAAATCTCTGGGTTTATTCAAACTTGTCACCAACACAGACGACAAACTGGATTTAACATTTTCAGAGGATTTAGTGATGAAATTAGTTTATAACCTTATTTCTTTTCAAAATAATAAATATTTGACATACTACATCCCAATCCCAATTACACAAAAAATGATCTTATTTCTATTGGTGAATTGATTCTTAGTGTTGATAAGGATATAATTTGGAGTAGAATTATAACTTATTTGGCCTTTTGTAATATAACATGTACAACCAGTGACACAAAGAAATATATGGAAGATTTTACCAAGATTGCTCTAACTAAATTTGTAAAGACAGATGGTGGATGGGTAAGTGTTTTACTGTATTTTCTTTAGTAGTGTAAATTTTTTTGTTATATATATTTTTGGTAACTTTACTCAAATAACTTTTTCTTACTTTATAGGATCAATTTTATAGGGACTTGTACGCAGAAGCGGCTGAAACGAATAATGTAGTGAAGTTTACTGGAACTGCTGATAAGCTACAAGATAATGATAAGTTTGCTGATAAACAAGATTTTGCCGAAAGTTTGCAGAGAAGTTTGCCCAGAAGTTTGTGGATAAGTTTACTGAGAAGAAATTAGAAGATATGGTACTTATTTTAGGATATACTTTCTTGGGTTTTATAAATGGAATAGTAGCATCTGTTTTAATGTATAATATATATTTTTGAAATAGTAAATAGTACAGTATTTCCTTTAGAAATAGAATGTTAATCTACCTACATGTTTTCTTTATAGGATGATGATATGGATATATTTATTATAGTGGCATATACAGTTTTTTTATTGATATTATACTTAATTGCATATGCAAACAACTGTTACAACGAAGGACGGAAATTGTTGCTATAATAATCCAATAATCCAATATACTATATGCTATGCAGGCAGACAAATGTTTTCTACACACTCATCAACGTTTAATAAATGTTAGTGAAAGCGTTTTGCTTTATAATACCCGTAACATGGGGCTCCATCATCTTGATTTTTTGTTTTGGGTAGAATGGGATATTATTTTTGTTTGTTTTTCTTTATAGGATGAAGATAAGTTTGCTGATAATACCAACAAGAAATATCGGAGTTGGAGGATGCTCTTCCCCCAACAACCTTGTTTTTTTATTAAATGTTTTAGTGTGTGTTGCCTTTTTTTATTTAGTTTCTGTATTTTGTGTTATACATTATATTTGTCGTTTGGTTATAACAAATAAAAATAAACAAATGCCTGAAAGCGCCTGTATCTGTATTTTTCTGGCTAAATAAACTATTTTGTTTTTAAAATTTGAATTATTTTTTTAAAACGAAAGAATATAAAGCACTGGATGAGTGTTACCAATCCCAGATTTGATCGTAACTCCCTCCACGCTGGTCGGGTCTAATTTATTCATTTTAAACCTAGCTCACAGTAAGATAGTCTTAGGGTGAATTTTACTTAAATAATCACGTAATTTCATATTAAAATTATTATACTGATTGGCCTGAATGGACGGACGACGGACAATAAGGTTGACGAGACTGGAAAGTAAAACAACGCTGGTGATATGCTTATTATGTTCGTTGACCGCCACCTATCTCACCTGTTTGGGTGATATACATGACATCCTGCTTCAACAGGTCATCACTCACCACCACTACCTCCACCCCCAACTGTACCACTGCTGACAAGTGGAACCACAAAGTAGGTTTACAACTGTTTGTTTATATTGCAATTTTCTTGTCAATTAAAATATTTTTTTGATTTTATTAATTGATGTCACCTTTACAATATAACTGTGGGCTATCACCCGAATTTATATTGTTTGTTTTGGTAATTTACAATAACAGCAGCAGCAGAATGAATGTGGAGGCTCATGGACGTTTAGGGATGGTTACATTATAATGGTGATGGGTTACCTGTTCAACTCGGTGGTGCTGGCGGTATTGGTGATTACGGCGATAATGGTGATTACTCGTCGTCGTGTCATTAAAAGACGCTCGATCACTGTCAACAGCATCAGACAGGTAAGTTAATACGAATCCAATCTGAATATATTTAAGTTCGACGGATTTATTAATGTTTTCGCCACCATTTCTAAGGGGTTACTAACTCATTATCTTTTCCACCATGGGGTTGCTAACTCTCGTCTTCCTTCACCTTCAGGACTCTCTACCAGACAACGATACCTTAGCAAGCTCTGAGACGCCTCCACCATCCTATTTCGAACTGGAGATAGATCAGAACTGCTGTGACTACAACTCCTCCATTATGTCTATGCTCACGACCCTACCCCCAGCTACCCACTTGCCATTTAAAATTAAAAGTTGGTTTCAGAAATTTGGCCACCCGCTAGGAACAGCAGTGTAAAATGTATATTAAAGTACTTCAGTAATAAAGAAGAGTGAGTTTATTATTACTATTTTGACAACCAACTTTGAATACATATGGAAGATGTTTTTAACTTATATTACAAATGCTAGGCTAGATGAAAATGAACTATGTAAAAACAACCTCGAAATACTATATAATAATAAAAAATAAGTCTGGCAGCAGGGTTAATGTTTATCTGTACGGTCGGTACAGTAATCTGTAACTGACTGTATTTTAAAAGTTTGCTAAGGCCCAAAGTAAAAATTGATGATGGATGAGAAATTTATGATTTACATATTTTAGATTATACTTTGAATGGAGTTAGCAGCAGTTTTAATGTATCTACTATGCATAATATACTTTGTTGATAATACCCAGGAACAAGCTAGTAAATAAAAAACATACCCAGGAACAAGCTAGTAAATAAAAAACATCTATTTTATTTTATTAAGTTTGTAAAAATGTTTTTACATTAATAGTCTGAAAGGTTAGTGTTTCTTGTTGTATTCTCTGTGAGTTTATAACACAAGTCACAAGTGAAAAAAAAATAATATAAATAGTCGGTCGGTACTCCGTTCTTTGATTGTTAGTCTGTGCTGTGTTCTTTAAACTTAATAATTTAAAAAATTTGTGGGGTAATATGAATAAATAAAAAAAAAAAAAAACATAAATCCCTTTTATTTTACAGTAAATCCCCGTTTTACTTTTTATATGAAAAAAAAAATATATTCTTTTTAAAGGCCACAAACACCACCTGGATTTAAGAACCTAACCTAGAATAGAATTCAAGCTAGCAGGCATTCGTCGAATGCGTGCGTTATCGTTAAAAGTTACCAATATACACCATTTACAAAAAAAAACTGACAACTCTGGATAGTATAAATTACGTTAGTTTAGGTATTAATACATGAGGATGGCGGCATGTGTGGAGCCCTCTTACCGGTGCGAATTTTATCCGAACACACTGCTAGATAACCTATATACACTCTGGCATTCACAACGGTTCTATGATGTAGAAATATCAGCTGGTGGATCAGTTGTGAAGGTGAGAAAATCATGATGAATCTTTCCTCGAATGATTCATCTCAGAAAATTTGGACTCGGACTCGGTTTTTTTTTTTAAATAAAATCATTTTTCTCAGCAAAGTTATGGGAAAGGTGTGAATTTCTTATAGAATGATTCACATATCACTAGAGGGTGAGAAAATCATGATGAATCTTTCCACAAATGATCCATCTCAGAAAATTTGGACTCAAGTAAAATCATTTTTCTCAGCAAATTTATGGGAAAGGTGTGAATTTCTTATAGAATGATTCACATATCACTAGAGGGTGAGAAAATCATGATGAATCTTTCCTCGAATGAATCATCTCAGAAAACTTGAGGATGGATTTTTAAGAAAAGATCAAAGCCACCCACCTAAGTTTTACTTATCTGGAAAAACTCTGTTTATAATTAGATACTTGTTCAAATGACACCTGGCCGGATGTGGGGTAGATTGGTGGCCGACACCTGGCCAGATGTGGGTAAGTCCCCAGTGTAGCAGAGCCACCTGTTTTACTTATCTGGAAAAACCCAGTTTATATATATTCAAATGCCACCTGGCAGCATGTGTGAGAAACTCCACCCATG
>NW_024728019.1:0-20902 GCF_018991925.1 Homarus americanus
CAGTCGCAGACGACAACTCCATAGGCAACAGAGAGTAGCTAAGTACTTTTTCTCTCTTTATTTTCTTTGAAATAGGTGTAGATTTATACACAGTCTGCCCCCCCCCCCCCACAACAACAACAACCATGAGTTTGATATGTGATTACTGCAGGGAGACGTCGGATATGGAGGATGCAGGCCTAACTAATGCAGCGTTTAGGAGGTTACTAACTGCCGTAAAGCTTGATGGCTGTTGCTGGTATTGCCCTGGCTGCATAGTCAAGGTGAATGAAGAGATTGCAATCCATAAGGGAACGAGTTCTCTAGGGACGAAAATAGATGAAGCAGGAGCCCTGCTGGTTGACAAACTGGAGCAAGTTGAGAAAGAGATCCTTGCTAAGACTGAGGAAGTAGCTAATAGAATGGAGGTGGTTACTAAGAGGAGTTATGCTGACGTATTAGGAGGGCCACGGGGGAGGGCGGAGAGTAATGCAGAATCAGTACAGGTTCTACAGCAGATTGGGACTCTGAAAAAGTGTGTCGAAGAAATGAAAATTAACGCACCTACTGTTTGGGGAGAGGAGGAACACCAGGAACGGCTCCAGCGCAGGAACAATGTAATAGTTTTTGGAGTCCCAGAGAGCCAGGCAGAGGGAACTGTGAGTAAGGAAACACACGACAAGGTGCTGTTTCAAAATATTTGCACAGAGGTTCTGAAGATTCCAGCAACCCCTCAGGATGTGAGGAGACTGGGACAAAAGCAGGGGGCTAAGCCTCGCCCCCTCAGGATCACACTAGGGAGTGAGGAGGAAAAATGGCAAGTTATCCGGCAGGCAAAAAACTTAGCAAGGAGCGAGGCATTTCGGGATGTATTTATTCACCCAGACCGCACGGTAATGCAGAGGGAACAGCACAAGAAGCTCCTGCTGGACTTGAAGCAGAAGAGGGAGGAGTTGAGGAGGAACGGGGACAGGTGCGCATGGGTTATACTCAGGGGGAGGGTAGTGGAAACAAGTGTGCCGACACAGGGCCAGGGGGCAGCAGTGCACCCTCCACCCACTCAACCCCCCACCCGGGAGGCGGCACCAGCTCAGCCTACCGGACAGGAGGGAACTAGCGCCGTGTAAACAATGACATTTTTAACCACACCCTGCAAAATACAGTGTACTTAGCAAATGCTGCAGCTTCTGAGAATGTGGGTGGAGCGGGTTTATTACTAAGAGCAGAGACGTTACCGAGAACAAATTCTGGCTTGAATGTCATGTACACTAATACCGACACGTTCCTTGATAGGAGGGAGGAGTTTGAAACACTACTAAGAGTACACCAACCAGATATTGTATGAGTTGTAGAACTGTTGTACAAGAACAGGAGAATCGATCCAGAGGAATGTGAGTTCAGTATTGCTGGATATGACTCATTTACGAACCTAACTCAAGAATCCTGCAGGAGGGGTGTGGTTATCTACGCTAGGCAAGACCTTAGAGCCAGCCAGGCGAGGGTACAGGGAGAGGATGTCTTTGAAGAGTCCAAGTGGTGTAAAATTAAATTAAAGGGAGAGGACTTACTTATCGTCGGGTGTATCTACAGATCCCCGAACTGTGGCCCACTAAATCAAAGGAACTTAAGAACCTTAATAAACAATGCGGCGATGCTCAACCCCAGCCACCTCCTTATCATGGGGGACTTTAACTATGGCGACATCGACTGGAGAAACGAGTCAACCCCGAATGACTTGAATAATCCTGCTACTCTTTTTGTAGAAACTCTGAGAGATAATTTTCTGTTCCAACATGTGAGAGACCCGACACATTACAGAGGGGAGCAAACACCCAAGCCACTTGACCTCATCATAACAAACGAGGAGGGTATGGTGGCCAAACTGGAACACCTTGCCCCAGTTGGCACCAGTCACCATACAGTGTTGTCATTCAGATTTAACTGTTACCTAGTTCAAGATAAGGCCAGGCCAAGGTGCAAATATTACAAAGGAAATTACAATGGGATGAGGGAAGAGATGAGGGGTATCAACTGGCCTGACTTATTAAGGTACAAGAACGCAGACACTACGCTGAATATCATAACTAGTAAAATGACCCATTTGATCGATAAATATATACCCAAGACCAAACCCAGTGCTTCTAGGAATACGAGGGGATCCCTACACATGAACCATGCAGCGGTCGACAAAATTAAGAAGAAAACCCAGAAATTCAAGACGTGGGTTGGGTCAAACGATGAGCAAGACAGGAGGATGTATGCAAGAGCCAGAAACCAAGCAAAGATAGAGTGTAGGAGGGCTGAAAAGGAGTTCCAAAGGCTGGTTGCACGCGAGGTCAAGTCAAACCCAAAAGCGTTTTACCGCTATGCAAAGTCGAAATTGAAAACGCGAGTAGGAGTATCAGACCTGAGGCTTGAAGATGGTAGTTACGCAGATTCTGACCAAGATAAAGCTGAGGCATTGAACAGCTTCTTTTCCTCAGTGTTCACAAGAGAGGATGCAACTAACCTTCCTGCGTTTGAGGACAGACGGTTCGACACAGCACTGACCCACATTGTGTTCACAGAAGAGGGTATTAGAAATAAACTGTCCAGGCTAAAGGTCCATAAGAGTCCTGGACCTGACATGGTGCATCCTAGAGTGCTAAGGGAGCTGTGCAACGAGCTTGCAGAGCCCCTGAAGATTCTGTTTTGTAAATGCCTGGATGAACAAATGGTCCCCAGTGAATGGAAAGTGGCTTATGTGAGTCCTATCTTCAAGAAGGGCGATAGGCACTCCACGAGCAACTATAGACCGGTGAGCCTGACCAGCATAATATGTAAAGTACTTGAGAGTATTATCAGAGATGCAGCGATGGAACATCTACTACGAAACAACCTTGTAAAAGATTGCCAACACGGGTTTATGCCGGGGCGCTCTTGCTTGACACAATTGCTCAAGGTATTGGATATTTGGACCCATATTCTAGAACGGGGTGGTAATATCGACAATATTTACCTAGATTTTGCCAAGGCTTTCGACAGTGTACCCCACGAAAGGCTGAAAATCAAACTGGAAGGGTACGGAATTCGGGGAAATGTCCTAGCGTGGATAGAAGACTTTCTACATGACCGCAAGCAATGTGTGGTGATTAATGGCACGAAATCGTCATCTGTACCTGTAACAAGTGGGGTACCGCAGGGTAGTGTATTGGGTCCGCTGTTGTTTGTTTGTTTCATAAATGATATGCCTGACGTTGTACACTCCTCCATACAAATGTTTGCCGATGACGCCAAGTTATTTCGGGAAATTAAGAACCAAACGGACTGTGTAGAGCTGCAGAAGGACCTCTGTGGGCTCCAGGAATGGTCGAAGGAATGGCTGCTGAGATTCAATGTCACGAAGTGTAAGAGGATGCACCTGGGGCGTACCAACGGTAAGGAGGCGTACCATATGTCCCAACGGGATGAAGAAAATGTACTAGTTGAGACTGTGTGTGAGAAGGACCTGGGTGTGTATGTTGACAATGAGCTGAAGTTCTCGGGCCATTGTGAGAAGAAGGTAAATCAGGCAAATAAATTATTGGGTCTTATAAGAAGGTCGTTCAGATATCTAGACGGTCCGTCCCTCGTGACGATCTTCAGGAGTGAAGTGCTTCCCCATCTGGAGTACTGTCACCCCATCTGGTCCCCGAGATATGCTAGGGACTGTCAGTTGGTTGAAAATGTTCCAAGGAGGGCCACCAAACTGGTGCCTTCGGCATCTCGCTTCTACAAGAGATTGGAGCGCCTGAACTTATACTACAGACGGGCAGGGGGACCTAGTTGAGTTTATAAGCATCTGGGGCTTTCTCAGTTGAGTGTCCTTACTTGGGCTGGCGGACGCTCGCCCCACAAGGGGTCACAGCTCAAGATTGAAGAAGCCGCAAGTCCGGAAACCCGTGAGGGCAAACTTTTTCGGAGTGAGGGTTGTAAACTCTTGGAACAATCTACCAGAAAGTGTTGTGACGGCACCGAGTGTGAGCTCTTTCAAGAGAAGACTTGACCAACACTGGAGCGGGTTCAGGTACATTCAGGAGCCGGTGCATGCCCAGTATTTGCCAACAGTGCGTGACAGAGACGTGACCGATCGCCCGGGCGGCTAGCGAGCCGACCTTTTGGTGAAGAATATAAAGGAAAAGAGTCGTGACCGATCGCCCAAGCGGCTAACAAGCCGATCAGTGGCGAAGAGGATAAAAAAAAGTAAAAGTATAATAGGGGCACCAGAACTGAACCGCATAATCGAGGTGCGGCCTGACTAGCGCAAGATATAGTTGCAATAAGACCTCTGCACTCTTGTTACTTACACTTCTAGATATAAAACCCAATACTCTGTTTGCCTTATTTCGAACATTAACGCACTGTTTTCTAGGCCGTAGGTCCGGGCTTACAAGTACCCCTAGGTCTCTTTCACAAGTCGAATAAGGTGGTAGTGGTGGTATTAGTGGTGATAGTAGTGGTGATAGTGATGGTGGTAGTAGTAGTGGTGGTGGTGGGTATATTGATAGTGGTAGTGGTTGTGATGATAGTGGTGGGTACAATATTCCAAAACAGTGGTGATAGTGATAATGGTAATAATGATGATCGTGGTGATAGTGGTGGTAAGCACATGAAGCAGTCAGTACCAGTATCTCGGAGAGCCAGTCGTCAACATCTATCATCAAGAAGCGACCATAATCGATATCTAATGCCTGCAACCTATTTACGGTAATGGGTTTTCGATGCGTAGATGGCTCAAGTTAAGCTCATTATATCCGTCACTATGCCCAGGTAATCTCTTGGGGTTAAATTATGCCTTCCGTAATACTTGGTTTCCTGAGGAAGACCAACCCCCCTCCCCCCTCCTCTACCTCTCTTTCCGCCAACACCCCACCCCTCCTTCACCACCCCCTCCTTTATCCCCACCTGTCCTTCATCCCACACCCTAATTCCAGTCCTCTGTTCCTACTATCCATCCTCCTCCTCCTCCTCACCCCATCTCTCCCTACCTCTACTCACCTTCTGCTTTAGAGAGGAACGTTAATGTGCGTCAGGTGTCGAAGGTAGAGTAAAGGTCAAGGTGAGAGGCGGTTCTTCATCTGGGTTATATACTTTAATGACTCTCATAAGAGATTTGTTCCAGCCTTAAAAGAGGAAGATTATTATGAGGGAAGTTTATGCTGACACCAACGTCACGGCAGGTAAGGAGAAGGTAAATGACTCTCTGGTGTAGTGGTTATGAGGGTGTTGTTAGGGAAGGAAAACGCCAGGCGGAGATTGACTGCCTTTGCTGGCGCTGATTTTATGATATGAGTTAATGACACACGAGAGGGAGAGAGAGAGAGAGAGAGAGAGATATTCTTCCTCCCTGACGTCAACACACACACACACACACACACACCCCCCACCCTCCACCCACACACACGTTAACAATGATCACACGTCTCTCTTGTGCCTGCCCGTCAGTTTTCGCGTCGCGTGCCATCGATTTACTGTCAGCATGTTTGTGGCGCGCCTCAGTGAGCAAAGTGGCGCACAAGTGGTCCTTAGGGGGGGGAGAATGAGTTTTTTTATTTTTTTTATTTGACGTTAAAGAAAATACTACCGAGAAATTGTAGAAATGATTAAGTGAAGAATTCTGAAGGATCTGCCAAGGTGAGGTGACACTTAATGATTTGGTGCTGTCATAGACACAGGTAACATGACCCTTTTGTGATATCTGCAGCCATAAATACGAGGTCCGGTACACACACACACACACACACACACACACACACACACACACACACACACACACACACACACACACACACACACACACACACACACACACACACACACACACACGCAAACCTACCTACACACACATACGGAAGTTCAAGGAGCGGCATCGAGTTACCTTTTGAACACATTACACGGCCTCGTTCAGAAGGCTTATTGTACTCGACATGAAAGAAAATACAGCAGAGGATTTTCCCAGTGTGGTCTTAGGAAGGAAGGTAAACAGAGGGAGAATAAATAGTGATATTTTCTCTCTTCTCAGCCTCTTAAGTGCCGCATAAACGGTGCTTGAGATCTTTTCCGTACAGGTGATAGGAAAAAAGCACTGCTGAGGACACTGCTAAAGGACACTGATAAAGGACACTGCTGAGGACACTGATAAAGGACACTGCTAAGGACATTGCTAAAGGACACTGCCAAAGGACAATGCTAAAGGACACTACTAAAGACAAGACCAGGATCGTTCAGGAGTTAAGAGTACAGGTGAGAGACATTACCTCCATCATATACACTGGAGGGATAAGTAGAGACGGGGAAGGGAGAGGTAGGAGAGGGATAGGCAAGGGAGGGAGAGGCAGGGGAGGGAGAGGCAGGGGAGGGAGAGGCAGGGGAGGGAGAGGCAGGGGAGGGAGAGGCAGGGAAGGGAGAGACAGGAGAGGGATAGGCAGGGGAGGGAGAGGCAGGGGAGGGAGAGGCAGGGGAGGGAGGAGAGGAGGTGGGACGTTTGTACATAAAAGAGGCATAGAGAAGGTCATTCACGCGTTACTGCACAAAGAAGGCGTGAGAGTGAGAGCTTATTCCTTGCATTCTCTCCCCAGTACTAAGAGAGAGAGAGGGGGAGGAGTGGGGAGGGGCATTTAACCGTATTATTCGGGGAGTATAGTATAAATGGAGCTATTTCCTGTGTAATCTGGTGAGAGAGAGAGAGAGAGAGAAATACCTCATCATCATTTCCTTTATTACATCCAGGGAGAAAACACACTCGGGGTATTTCCTGGATTATATATTAAAAAAAACAAAAAAAAAGAAAGTTAAAAGCGGGGGGAAATTTCCTGTGTATACTGGGAAGAAAGCACACAGAGGGTCATCTCTTGCTTGGTGTCACAAGGAAGGAGGAGAGGGAGGTGGAGGTTCCATTGTCCCTGGAATAGAGCACAAGAGGAGAATGTTCCCTGTAACGCACCACTGCAGTTTAGATAAAAACATTTTCCCCTTTCCACAGTAATTCCTTCAGTTATCATCGTCCCGTTGTAAATCTGGTGATGTTTGTCTCTCAAGAAATATTTCCAAGTCAAGAATAGCGACAAAAGAAAAAAAGTATATATTTATAAAACGAAAGAATTTACCGGCATGCACACACACACACGCACACACGCTCACGCACGCACACACACGGCTGAAAGTCAAAACCAATCAATGTCTTGTAATAGCAGGTAAGTGGTCAAGGTTTCAGCACCTAACTAAAGTTCGTGTTCTAAAATAAACTTAATTATTTCCTATTTTTCATTCATGTTACAAGATAGCGTCCATTCTCGAGCCAACCTTATATTAATTATATTTAAACAATGAACAACTATATCCTCATCCCTAATATTCCTCATTAAAGTCTACATACAGTATAAGGGTTTATTATATTACTCTACCTCGACCACCAAATACTTCGACCTGACGATGATATAATAACCCAGCGGCAGAAACACATTAATAAACCTGTAATATAACCTGAGATGTTTATTTTATCACATAGACCAGAGAGCTGTATAAAGTTTTAATATTGATGAAGTCTTATGAATGATATAGCTTTGATAAAGCTTAAAGACCTTGAATGTTAAGACGCAGTTATGTCACCATCTTCGTAAATACAGATATTGAAGTTTAAAAAAGAGATCTGGTTCGCATGTTTTTTTTTCTCTTATGATAATACATAATTTTTCAAGTTTTTTATAATTTTGTTTCAACGTGGTTCATTTTAATTCAATCTGTTCAATAGGTCGTGATTCTTCATAGTAATATATAAAGAGATAATTTCACTACGTCGGTGAGGCACAAAAATGCTTCCTTGCCTGAACGCGTCTTTCTGTGGCTGTAGGGAGAACACACTGAGGGCCCTCCTGGTGCGTCAGTCTCCGGGCAAGTTTAACATCATCGTCCCTCTCATATCACCCAGCGACCCTAAAACTCCTCAGGTCACCCCGAAGGGAAGGTCGTGTGAGACAAGGGATCATTTTGTTGAGGTAGTTGTCTCAGCAGTCCTCATGTCAAGAAGTGCACTCCTCTCTTGGTTTGAGAGAGGAGAGGGTGTGAGGGAAGGAGGGAAGGTGTGGCTGTGTGTATAAATAACACCAAAATAGCTTTGCTAGTGAAGGACATAACTAGATGTTAAGTGGACAGTTTCTAGTACAATTTAAGGATAATGAAGAGGAAAGAAACACACATTATTTTGAAGGTCCTGAAGGTGTTAGGTGCTTAGCTTAAAGTACTGGAGTCTGAAGTACATAGCTAGTAATTAAGGAGAAAATTACACAGATGATTTTTAAGTTAAGGCAGGTATGAGCATTCACTTTAGGTGCTGGAAAGGCTAGCAATACTCTGAAGACCAATGCGCAGTGGGTCAACGGGTTCATCACCACCAACTCCTACCAACTACCGTAAAACTTTGGTGGGAAATTCAAGGCGTATATATCCACTCCTCGTTCCTAAAATAAATTAACGTTTGGAAATAAATTGTAACCTCTTTTGAGCGTGAATTGAGTAAAGGAAGAAAACACTTAATAATGAGAAGTCAATAAAGTGTCTGACAAGGAAGATGAAAAAAAAATACTTTGTGGTCTGAGGTCTAGGTTGTATGTATAGTAAATGTGAGTATACACAGACTCGCATGTATACACAGCTTTAAGAAACGTGTGTGTGTGGATGTTGTTGTGTGTGCTGTGGTTATAAGACCATAGTGACTCTCTGCTACGTGGTTGGCAGTAAGTACTGTACTGCATCGAGTTGGACAGAGATGGAGACCAAGTTAATCAGTGAGTGACGTAGGTACCAACTGTTGTCGTGGGTATGTTGTGATCACGTAGTTATACCTATATATGTTCTCTGTGACGTAGTTAATCGTGGCATTTGGTCGAGGTGCGCAATTCCAGAGGTCATGTATGTCCTTATGAAAAGTGCATAAACACACATGGGTATACATAGGGCTCTGTGTGTGTGTGTGTGTGTGTGTGTGTGTGTGTGTGTGTGTGTGTGTGTGCGCGCGTGTGTGTGTGTGTGTGTGTGTGTGTGTGTGTGTGTGTGTGTGTGTGTGCGCGCGTGTGTGTTTCACCAATAGCAGTAGCTACATTGATAAAAACTAGTCAGGCGTAAAGGTTCTGAAAAAGGTCTGTCAAAAACTAACGAAATATCTTAAACATTTCTCCCATTTCGAGAAATTTCCTGACTGCATCGAAAAAATCTCTCTCTCTCTCTCTCTAGTAAGATTGAAGAAGCTGCATCTTTTATGAGGGATGACCGTAAATGAAGCTTCGATCTGGAGAAGCCAGATTACCCACCTTAAAAGTGAAGCTCTCTAGTGGGAAGAAAAAAATATATATTCCCGATGCTGGCTAATTAATCAAGGATTTTTTGAAGAGGTATTTTTTTTTCTCGCTTGAAATTGTTGAAAAGATAACAAAAACGTTTTAAGGAGGGAGTAAATTATTTCCAGGTTAGTTTCGTAAAGAGAATATGCTTATTAAACACGCACAGAAAAACAATATAAGCACACACACACACACACACACACACACACACACGTCTAAATCCTCCGAGAGTATAAACAATTCCTTCAACACCGACATAGAAGAAATATTACTTTTGGCGAGACTTATATTAATATCCAACTCCGCTAGAGAGACACAAACACTGGGGCACATCTCACACTACCTTCCGAGTGAGTCTACAAAAGGAAACAGACGTGTCCTTTTTTTTTCCACCACTTTTTATGGAAAGTTTTCACCCTCGTCAAACTTAATGGCCGAGGTAGGAGAAAGTATGCAGCCTCAGGGCTTCTAAAATTAAAATTCCCTCCTCAAACTTGTTCTCCCACTTTACCAGGTTCTCCTCCTTCCCTTGGCTGGTGTCGCAGGAGTCCATCATAGATTATTATTCATTCAATGATTCTTGGACACGGTTCAATGATAGAGTGAGAGACAAGTTTCCTCATAACTCCGATATTTGTTTTCTCACTTATTTGTTGTTCTTAAGAAAGGAGGGTCGGGGGAAGGAGGGGTGGGGGAAGGAGGGGTGGGGGAAGGAGGGTGGGGAAGGAGGGGTGGAGGAAGGAGGGTGGGGGAAGGAGAGGTGGGGGAAGGAGGGGTGGGGGAAGGAGGGGTGGGGAAGGAGGGTGGGGGAAGGAGGGTGGGGAAGGAGGGGTGGGGAAGGAGGGTTTGGGGGAAGGAGGGGGTGGGGAAGGAGGGGTGGGGAAGGAGGGGGTGGGGGGAAGGAGGGGTGGGGGGAAGGAGGGGGTGGGGGAAGGAGAGGTGGGGAAGGAGAGGTGGGGGATAGAGGGGCTGGGGGGGGTTAGGAGGGGTGGGGGGAAGGAGAGGTGGGGGAAGGAGGCCATGGGGGGTTAGGGAGGGGTGGGGGGAAGGAGAGGTGGGGGAAGGAGAGTTGGGGGATAGAGGGCCGGGGGGGTTAGGAGGTGGGGGACAGGAGGGCCGGGAGTTAGGAGGGTGGGGAAGGAGAGGTGGGGGAAGGAGGGCCGGGGGGTTAGAGGTGGGGGGAAGGAGAGGTGGGGAAGGGAGAGGTGGGGTAGGAGGGCCGGGAGAAGGAGGGGTGGTGGAAGGAGGGGTGGTGGATGGAGGGTCGGTGGAAGGAGAGGTGGGGGAAAGAGGGCCGGAGGTTAGGAGAGGTGGGAGAGGGTAGAGGCGTTGTGATGGGGGAGGGTAGGGGTGTGGTGGTGGGGAAGGGTAGGGGACGTAGTGGTGAAGGACTGGAGGGAAAAAGAGGAAGTTAGGGATTTTGAATCTTGTGAACTTCACATTGGATTCTGAAGAAGAAAAGATTCACCAGTGTTTTATTCTGCGTGGTCTTGTCTCAGAGTCTTTACACCTTTACGAAACTTACTTTAATAACTCTTATATTGGCTGTTGACGAGATTCTCTGCCTTGCACACACACACACACACACACACACACACACACACACACACACACACACACACACACACACACATAGACACACATAGACACACCCACACACACACACACACACACAGACACCCACACGCACACACGCCCATTCCCCACGTCCCTCTCCCCGACCCATCCTCACCACCGGGATATCAACATAATCAAAAGTGACATTTCGTTTCGGAAAGAAGTGGAACCAGTGTTGAACAGTTATGAACAGTGTTTAAGCCAATGAATTCAGTACTAGACAGTACCAGTGAGAGCCGTGACCCGCCAGTGAGATAAGCACCGCTGGGAACTGACCGCCATCTCCTGACAAGGAGGTGCTAATCAGTCCACCCTGAGAACAACAGTGGGTCGGCTTCACATTTGACTTCGAAATAACACAACACCACCCAGTAGGGTGGGGATAGGTCAACAACTGCAAATATGTTGCCTGTATAACAAGTGAACTACCGTGTGTTGAGCACTGTGTCGTGTGTAGGTGTGTAGGTGCCCGTGAGGCAAGGCCTATACCCTTGTGGTCACGCTCGGCCATGTGGTGAGGGTTTGTTTACACAAACCCCCCTCCTCATAGTGTGCCAAGCTGGTTAGTTCTTTTGAAACTAAAATTGACTTTGATACTGTATCTAACCAGAAAAACAGAGATACTATTAAGAACAAGTGTAGTGTAATAAAAGTGTTTATAAACTGAGAAAACTCCTGTTACCTTAGTGTCCCCGACACCACACTCCCTCCGCGGGAGGCCCGCTTATGGCCTCCCCTCTCACCGCTAATACGCTGTAGATGCCAGTCTCCTTTGTCCTCTAAGAGGGTTACGCCTCCCAACCACCGCTGACTCCTAGGAGTGCCAAGCAGTCCTCGGCCCTCTGACGTAGGCATATAAGTCGAACCCTGTAACTCCACCATGTCTGAGTTGACTGGAGACCCAGCTACTCGCTCTAACTCTCCTGATGCACTGAGTGAGCCAGGCGACTGTGGTGTTGACCTTGACACCAACGGAGAAGATGGCTTTCAACTAGTTCAGTCCAGGAACAAGCGGAAGGCCGAAAAGGCAGAAAGACTTAGAGACAATCAACTACAGCCACAACCCCCCATGAGAGTAAGATTATACTTCCCTGAAGGTACATCACCTGAAGACAAGTATCTCTGGCTGAACGATGCGGAAGACAAATACCCTGAGGCTGAGTTTCAGTTCAGAGTCGGTACACAAGATCATGTTCTGATTAGAAACGACCCAGCAGTCATACAGGATCTCCTCACCAATAGCATAAGGGGAATAACCATGGAACAATCATCCCAACCATCGAGCAAGAAAACCATCTTAATCATAGGGCTCGACCAGTACCAGACCCCTACACTACTAGAAGCTCATCCCTACATCAGAAGGACGAAGCGACTCAGGGGCAAGAATGCAGTCATTGCAGACTGGGTTGGCTCGGAAGACCCACCCAAGACCATTCGAGTCCGTGGTGCCTATCGGACTCTGAAGGTAACTCTCTATCAGCCCCCTAACCGGAGGTGTTACAACTGTCAGCACTGGGGCCATGTGGCCCGGTTATGCCCCTCGACTAAGCCGTGGTGTGGTCTCTGCTCAAGGCAACATGCAACACAGGTTTGCAGAGATACAGTTGCTCAAGGGGGTGTCATCCAACAGAAGTGTATTAACTGCAAAACAGTTGGAGTTCCTGTATGGCACCCTAACTGTTCTAGAGCTCCTACACCCCTTCAGCGCCCAGACCCGCCACCCAGGCAGGTCTCAAGAAACACTAATGCTGCTAGGGTACTCCCTACGGCCAACCCCTGGCCCGCCCTCCCCACCAAAGCTCCAGGATCATCACCAGCAGTCATCGAAAGATCAGTATGGGGCAACACAGGCGTACCGACACAACAGGTAGCTGCCAACACACTTCATGAACACGCACAACGTGAAGAGATCAATGATTTGAAAAATGAAATTAAAGAACTCAAAGCTCAGTTTACAGCTCAAACTGAAATGTTAAGGAGCCTCTGTGATACACTAAAGGAAAAAACACCACCAACACAGTGCAGCAGCTACGGAAAAATTACAGTCAAACTGAAGACATTCAGATGTCAGTACCAGATGTGGAAACTCAAGACCCACCAGGAACTAGTGTCCACGCAGAGGAAAATAGTGATACTTGTAACAGTTCTACTGATGCCTCTGCGGACATTGTCAGTGAAGATGAACAAGCACAAACAGAAAATGGTGGTGATGTCGAGTGTAACCAAAGTGTGTTGTTGTCTGCCACTGAAATACAACAATTGTTGAGCCGTACGTGCTCCAGAAATGTTTCAAAAAGGTTAACTCGCCTACTGCCTGCCGAAGGGACATGCAGCGCAGAAAAGAACAGTATCATACAGTGCCTTTTGCTTCTTTACAAATACATTTCATAATGGCCAGTGTTAATACCAGACAAAGTTCCAAATACATTTCATAATGGCCAGTGTTAATACCAGGCAAAGATACAGAGCGGTGAAGGTGATGAGTTGGAACATCTCATCCCTTAGAAAACGATACCCTGTCCTACACCACAAAGTTGTGACTGAGGACATCGATATTGTGTGTCTGCAGGAGTGTATCACACCTAATGGTAAGCCCCACCCAGTCTGCCCAATTATGTGTATTATGATCCTAGTTCTACTCACACATGTTTGATGTATGTTAAGAAGTCACTCCCGCATGTACCTCTTGTATCCAAAAAGACTACCAACCTTCAGTACCATGGGATCACTATCCACCTGGGCAACTCCACACTCAACGTGCTAAACGCCGATGCTCCCTCAGATCAGTTTCAGTACACAGATCTCCCAGACTTTTTACACACTGAGCCCACTGTCCTGATGGGTGACCTGAATACTAGACACAAGAAATTAGGTGACTCCACCACTAACACCAATGGTAGGAGACTTATCTCACTTCTCAGCGCATATGAAGATGTTCAAATTATAGGTAATAATGAACCAACACACATCTATGGCGGGGGTCTAGACAAATGTATTGGCTTTAATCTATCATACACAACTCATAGCTCTGATGTTGTCACTGATCTTATGTCTGACCACAGCCCAATCCAAGCTAGTATACATGTAGCCAATGACACCCCCACTGGTGGTAAACTCAACAGACGTAGAATCACAGTCAAGCAAGAACATGAAAGCCAGTTCATAGACTTCATCCATGACTGGTACAAGGACTACAAGCCTGACAACTACCAAAGTTTCCATGACGATCTGATAGATAGGACTTATGTATACTTCACCAACAATGCCTCCACCAAAAAAAGGAGAAAACGTGGTCAGCATAATGGGAACAGGCAACAGCAGTGCTATAATGACCCTGAGCTGAAAAAACTCAGGGCTAGGGTCAGGAGGGTGGGTAAGGGTTACAGACAATTTAGAACACCTCAAATGTTACAATTGTATCAAGCTTCCCTTGCTGCTGTCAGGGAACGTGTAAACGAACTCAGACAAAATGCATGGGAGACATATGTCAACAGCCTGAACCAACACACATCCCTCAGCAAAGCCTGGAAAGACATAAACATAATCAGAGGTAAAAACAGAAGACACGCCTCCCATCCAAACCCTCTGCAAAAGTCGAATGAGCTAATAACAAAGTGGGCTCATGTGTCGAGCTATGACATGTTACCAGCTAGGACTCGGGGACTCCTTGATGCGAAGTCTGCAGAGAGAAGTAATCTTATTAGCTTTATGCTGGGCAAACAGCACGATGAGTGTGATGTTACATATACTGAGTGGGAGCTTGACGCCGCCCTCGCCAGGGGTAGGTCTACTTCCCCTGGAGAGGACGGAGTCACCTACAACATCATTAGACTACTAAGGCGCGTGCCAGGCAATCCATTGTTGGTATTGTACAATATGAGTCATGCCGAGGGCCAACTACCCACATCATGGACCAGCAGTATTGTTGTACCAATACCGAAACCAGGACAGCCTGATGCCTTTCGTCCCATATCACTAACCAGCTGCCTGTGTAAAACCTTTGAGAGGATGGTTCTTGGCAGACTCTTATATAGAATCAGAGAACACATGTCTCCTAACATAAATGGCTTCACCCATGGTAAAGGTGTACATAATTGCATCACCACATTCCTAACTGTGCATGGTGATGAAAGGCACAGATACACCACATTTCTTGACCTAAAAGCTGCATTTGATATTGCCAATAGGCAACTGATATTGTACGAACTAGCCAAAATGGATATAGGAGGTAGGCTGTTACACTAGATAAGTGGTTACCTAACCAACAGAAGGGCTGCTGCACTGTTTCAGGGTTACAAAAGTGAAGTTAAAGATATGCAACTTGGTACCCCTCAAGGTGGAGTACTTAGCCCCACTTTGTTCAATGTTCTTATGAATGCATTATTACATTTAATACCAGACAACCCCAGCAATATCTCATTCAGCTATGCTGATGATATTCTTATACATACTAAAAATCATCGTGAAATGCAAACCACCCTGAACCATGTATACGCAGCCTGTGAACACCTCGGTCTTATTATCTCCACTGACAAAACTAAGGTGTTCAACAAACAAGCTGGTAACCGCAAACGCGGCCCCGCCAAGTTCAAGATAGGTAACAACACTATTGACAATGTTTCTTCTTTTAAATATCTTGGTGTTTCCATCCCTTGTACCCTACCTGCCATACAACAGCTAACCCGCCAGTGTACTGACAGACTGAGACCTCTTAGAAGTGTAGCGGGGTACAGCCCGCACTATGGTGCTAATATTAGAATTGTTAAAACAATGTACCTAGGCTATATAAGATCTCTGATAGATTACCACGCACCAGCCCTGGTCATTCGTGACGGGAAAGGCGTTGACAAGCTCGAGAAAATGCAAAATAAAGCCCTCAGAATTATCCTAGGATGTCCCATGAGCACTAAAGTACTTAATATGAGGAAAGAACTAGGTATACCCAGTGTTAAAGATAGAATAATTGAAGTCAACCTCATGATAGCCCTGAGGCTTCTGCGTGGTGATCCTGATAACATTGTTTCCTTAAAATTGCTAGAATGTATGAACCATGGGACTACTGAGTCTAAATGGATCCAAACTACAGCTACACATATGAAGATGTTTGGACTAAACCACCTGTACAAAGTTGAGACACAACAGCGCTTCCTGCCACCCTGGCGGACAATTCCCTTCGATATCACAATACCGACGTATCCGCCTAAAAAATTAATTATACAAAGCATTTATCTCCAACACACTGCAAAATTGAGAGCTCTTGAACACATACACACTCTATAGACGGATGATAATATCACACAGACCATCTACACTGATGGATCTCTTAACACCGACTGTGGGAGGGCTGGAAGTGCTATTGTTGTGACTCAACCTGACGGTAATATAATTGAGAAAGGAGTTAGAATTAACAACTGGGCATCCACTCTACAAACTGAATTAGTTGCCATACTCACAGCTATTAAATTCATTGAAACCACTGTTACTGACAGTCTCATCATTACTGACTCTCTATCCTCACTACTTGCCCTTGGTACCCTCGACTCAGGTTGTCACGCTCTTGTCTCTGAAGCCAGACACAAATATGCGTGCCTTGTTGACCGGGGTGTCAAGGTCAAACTGTTGTGGATCCCCTCTCACATAGGCCTCACAAAACATGACAGAGTTGATGCCCTCGCCAAACTCGCGTCTAACAAAGACACCGTTGAATACAATTTGGGTCTGTCAAAAAGAACCCTTAAAACTGTAATTAGGAAAGAACTTATTGATGAGTTTGACGCAAGTAGACAAGTGCAAACAGGCACTAGTCGATCCATAGGTTACCATGATGAGATGTATCAAGTGAAACATGTATATGGAGCATTGGAGCAAGTAACAAGATCACTAGATTACAAGATGTTGTAACCGCTAGATTAAGGTTAGGATATAAGTACCTTTGGCAGTATGTTCCTCAAGCAGATGTAAACAAAACTAAATGTAAAGTGTGTGGCCATACATATGGCCACACACTTGAACACTACGTCCTCGACTGTGTGAAGATAGAACCTTTTAGGGACAGGTCCAAGCACACTGTGTGTGAAATGGCACAACACTTCATCTCTAATGGCAAGATAGCCGACATATTAAGATTGTATCCACTTTTTTGCACTTAGTAACTATATCAATTCTCATGTACAGAACCAAATACGCAATGTGCTTGAATACCTCCCACGTATATGTGAATAACAAAGTGTGAGGCCAGACATACTGCCTCACACGCCTGTTCTCACGCATTTGTGAATAAGTTACCCTTTATGTGTAGAACTAAACAAATAATGTAAATGAAATACTGTGTAACTTTCAGTGCCATAATATCCTGACAACGGGGGTTAATTATTATGACCCTTTGTAAACCCTACTCTGTAATCCTTTTGCACTACCGCTCACAGGATGAGTGTGGGGTGCACAATAAAGTAGCCGCTGCAAGCGGCAAATTCAAAAATCAAAATCAACACACACACACACCATCTCTCATCGACAATTTGTTCTTCCTTCAATGTGATGTGTAGGCAGAGAAAGTATCTTGCCGTAGCGATATTTTAGGCGACGTTATATCTTTCCTCGATTGCTGTTTGAAAAGAGTTTCCATTCCATAACTCTGGAACAGCGTAAGATGAGTTTTTAAGTTCGATCCCTTATAAAATACCAGACCATTTCTTTCCTAGAGGATTCGATCATTTATTACAAGTGATAAGACTTCCTTCTTTATATCTGCCTCAACAACCATGGAAACTACGTCTATTTTCTTTTTTTTTTTATGTGTACAATATATTCTTCCTTTCTGTGTGTGTGTGTGTGTGTGAGTTTGTGTTTGTGTGTGTGTGTGTGTGTGTGTGTGTGTGTGTGTGTGTGTGTTCGTCTTTGCCAGAATTATGGTGACAAGGAATTAAAACAAATAATATATTTCACAGGTTATGGTCAGGTGTTCCTTAAGATATACCGCAGCGAAGCGAAACGACTATGTCACATACTCCAGTGATCAAAAGTTTCCCATGACCATTAAATTACACTGGCGAGACAGACCAACGTACTATAGGGACCAGTGTTTGAAAATACTCACAGAAAGTCAATCCTAACCTAACCTAACCTACAAATATAAATAAAAATCAAGTGATATGTTTACCCAGACCAAAATTCCCCTTGGAGGAGAAAGACCAATATCGTTTTACAGTGCAGTGGTGGAGGTCTCTAATAAAAGATGCATCACCTCACCTTTCTCCTCCTCTTCTGAAGACTTCAAAACTTTCCCTCACTGAGACGGGAAGATACTTGCCCCTTTGTCCTGTGAGAACCCTATGTACTCTCCTCCAGAACTCTTTCAACTGGACAAGATTACAGTACCCTATCAAGAAAACCTTAATATCTTTTTTTTTCTAATGAACTGTATATAAAGTGTGCCTTCCATCCTGTGTATTTTTGCTACACTGACTCTTCCACTTTGTCCCCTATCACAGGTATGTGTAGTTCTTCAACAGCTTAGGAGGTGTAAGGTATACGTGATGGTGGAACGGCTTCTGTCTTAAGGCTGGCTGGTTTGTTCCTGAGTCACCTCTCGTCCACCCAATGGTATTCATCGCATTTCCTCAGTTCTGTCTCCTAGGGATTCACTTCATTATAAGAGAACGGAAGACGTAAGGCAAGGCACCCCATTATGACACCGTCACCACATGAATAACATCGCCCCTGTTCTTTGTACTTAATCTCAACTTAATCTGGTATTCATGAATAAACTTTCGGAGGAATCACGACTCCGAATACAAAGGAGTCAGCGTATACCGCCCTCCCTCCCTCCCTCACGCTGTAGACGTACGGGCGTGGGATAAGCTGGTGTGAACAAAATATGTTTTGAGAGTTTTCGGAATTCTTAAGCCGGAGGTGTGTCGAGGGAATTCTTGTATTATTTTTATTCTTTCTTGTAGACCGGGAAGTACCGTCTTAGGAAACCTTGTCGTTGTACTCTGCCTCGGCTGGGCCAGACTGGAGAGAGAATTCCTCCCAAATGAAGAAAATTGAGTTTGTAGCAAATATTAGTTTCTCTTGGTGGATTTTGCTGCTGTTGTTTCATTGTCGTTACTTTAGATGTTGCCGTTGTTATTTTGTGCTGATATTGATATTTTTATTACAAATATCCGTTGTTAATTTTTTTTTTGCATTACCATTATTATAAAATTCTTCTTCTTCTTCGCCATCACTATTATTATTATTATTATTATTATTATTATTATTATTATTACTATTATTATTAAAACCGTACGCGTGTGTGTGAGTGATACAGGAATATATATCTACTGTCGAGCGTCTCACTTTGCGTGGCAGAACCGAAGTGCAAAAAATAAATAAATAAAACAAACTCCCCCCCCCCCAAAAAAAACACACATACACACAAAACAAAGACAATCAAGACAATCACAGTGATATAAAAGATAATTTGTACTTTTATTGCCCACTGGATATAGCACGATTGTGTCGCCTGTGTGGACGGCGGAGAAAAAAAAATACGCCAGTATTTTTTTAAGCTGAAATACACGTGAACAAGAGGGAATCTGGCTACTTCCTTATACTGTACACTTCCTCAGTCCCTTGAAAGACGAATGAGACACGAATATATGTGTGTGTTTTTTTAGTCAGTGTAAAGAATTATCACCGTGTGTGTGTGTGTGTGCGTTACTCCACTACTCTCCTACCTGAGCCTAGGAATGGTGGGAACAAAGTCAAGGTATTAAAGCAGATGGTGGTGTAGGAACGTTACACGGACTGCCGAGTTTTTCCAGACAGTATCACACACACTCAACACTGAACATGATACATCACGGTGATTTATATTCTCCTGCCAGGGATTAAAGGCAGGATAGTGATGTGCGAAGAGAGACGAAAGGTGATGTTTACTTAGATATTTTTTCAAGTTTTCACATATTAAGTAATAGTATGTGGAGGTATATAAACTACCTTACTAAAACTAATTGAATGATTACGGGAAATGTAGTTTGACTCGTGTTGAAATTATATAATACTTTTTTCAATGAAGAAAGAGATTTGAAGTATTTATTTTTTAGTTTTTAGTCATAGTTTAGATTATTTACGGAGGGATTAACCAGTTACTGAATAATAAGGTAGACAGTATGTATAAAACCCCTTGAAAGTCGAACACCGACCATCGCAACTTTAATGAACGCTACATTTTCGTACACGACTTTAAACACCAAATAATCAAAACACGTCTTAAATATTCCGAACACATAGAACATAGAAATCATATTATATTTTCCATTCTGAAGTTAGTAGATAAAACCGACATTATATACAAACAGACAAACAATAACTCAAATAATACAATATATATATACCCTAATATTTTTCGAGCTGTATGTAAGCTGTCGACTTTTATCAGTTCAGAATAACGCCAATCTATTCACAATGGATATATCTTACGATGAATTGTTACCAGTGTACTATTGCAAGATTGGCATTGTTGATTTAATGTTGTAATAGTAGTATTGTTGAGTGTTGCAAGATTGATTTTGTTGATTTAGTGTTGCAAGATTGGCATTGTTGGTAGTTTTGCAAGATTGACATTGTTGAGTGTTGCAAGAATGTAAGTGTTGGAAGAATATTACAAAATTGGAATTATCAGTATGGTGTTGCAAGACTGAAATAGTTTAGTTGTTAACAGCACAATGATATAATTCCCTGCCTCCCTCACTCTTGTTTTCTGTTCGGGGAATATAATAGAAGAGAATTTATTCCATTTCATCTGGGTTTTTTGGTAAGAGAAAAAAATAATGTGAAAATTGGAACAAACGGGGATCAAAATAAACCTATCCGGTGGGGGTTTTTTTATATTAAATTTATTTCAGTGTTTAGTAAGTAAATGCAAACGGGTGGAATTCACACATGTTAATTAATTTATTTTATTTGTA
>NW_024728020.1:0-17791 GCF_018991925.1 Homarus americanus
TAGAAGTTACAGACAGTTGGGGCCCTGAGGACTCCCCCCTTGTAATCCCCCAGGCCGAATCCACTACACTGCTGCCCACCATACAAATCATCACGACCCCCAGCTATAGTGTGTAAGGAGAGAGAGAGAGGAGGCAGAGAGAGAGAGAGAGGAGAGAGAGAGGGGAAAGAAGTAGGTAAGGCAGAAACAGAGGAAAGGAAGGATGTAAAGAAGGAAGAAAGAAAGAATAAAAATAAAGAAACTCAATAATTAAAACCTAAACAAACCAAACACTTGGGTATTTTGGCTTGTAGTCATGACTGCCTTGCTTATATTCAGTAGTCTTCTCAGTAACAGACCACGGAGTGTGTTTTAATGGACTGCTGATATACCTGCCCACCCCCCCCCACACACACACGCCCACACACCTGACCTTCCCTTTGTTCCTGTCTGTCTGTCTGTCTGTCTGTCTGTCTGTCTGTTCATTGTTCACCCTCTCTGTGTGGGCTGACACTGGTGGGTGGGTGGGAGGAGGGTCGGCTGTAACGTGGGCGGGGTAGGAGGTAATAGGCGTGGCGTAGCGTTACGGCCGCCCTGCCCTCTCAATATGGATACAACTCTCTCTGGTGACGTATTAATAAGACTTTTGTCCACGGGGATTATGTTTTCTCCAGAAGGACTGAATGTTGTATCTGGCTGACTGATGCTGACTGACTGGCTGACTGACGTGACTGACTGACTGGCTGGCTGGTTGACTGTGTGGTTGGCGAGGGTGGTGTCGGCTGGTGGGTGGTTGTCTACCTACTTACCCGGCTGTCTGCTCTGTCTGTCTGGTCACTACTCTGGCTGTTGATCTTCTGGCGCCTGTTTTGGCTGAGTATCGGTGTGTGTGTGTGTGTTGTGTGTGTGTGTGTGTGTGTGTGTGTGTGTGTGTGTCCTGTTGGTCGCCTCTTCCTTACTCTAGGTAAAAGATTAATGAGAGAGAATATATAATTATATATATTTACATTTATACGAACATACATGATGAGACTCTCTACACACACACACACCAGCATGATATAAATAAATAAACAAGCACTCCTCATTATCATAAGGTTTGTGAAGTATTATACCGCGTTTATCAAGTCTGTCTGTCTCGTCTGTCTGTCTGTTTGCTACTACTCATTTTTTGCCGACGTCTGTAAACATCCCATTAACTATTCCCCAGTATAATTAAAACTGTGACTAGTTATTGTAAAGATAATAAATATGTAGGTAATGTGTGTTTGGTATATGTGTAGTTATAGGTAGAAATATTGGGCAGTACGATATGTTGTGTATTATATATGGCAGCTATTGTCTTGTCTGCCAGCCTACTTGTTGTATTCTCGACCTTGGAGTATTGAATTGTGTCTGTGTATGTATGTATGTATGTATGTATGTATGTGTGTGTGTGTGTGTGTGTGTGTGTGTGTGTGTGTATTTCCACTATCTTTCTAACTCTCTATTACTCTCTTTCTCACTCTACTTCTCCATCTCTCTCTCTCCGTCCCCCGCCAACACAAAGATACACTCTCTGGTCTCATTTGTGTCTAGCTCCCATTATCCCTCACAAACGATTCCTCCTCCCCCTCCTACCTCTTTCCTCTTCAAAACACAATCCACCCTATAATCCTCTCGGGAACCCAGCAGTAGGTTCCTCCAACACCCAGGTGAAGGTGGAGGTGACAGGTTCCCTCCTGGCAGGTAAAGTAGGTGAAGGTCTTGAGGAGGAATTCTGTAGGTGTGTTGTTTGGTTGGGTTAGGCAGGCTAGGTTAGGACAGGTCTTTAGGTTAGACAGGTCTTAGGTTAGGTTAGGTCTTAGGTTAGTCAGGTTGTGGGTTAGTCAGGTCTTAGGTTAGACACAGGTCTTAGGTTAGGACAGTAGTCTTAGGTTAGGACAGGTCTTAGGTTAGGACAGGTCTTAGGTTAGGCTAGGTCTTTGCTTGGTGTCAGGTCTTAGGTTAGGACAGCCCAGGTTAGGACAGGTCTTAGGTTAGGACAGGTCTTAGGGTTAGGTTAGTCCCATTGTTCTATATACTCATGAAAGCACAGTTAAGGTCACACGCCCTTCCAGCCCCAACAATATATGATATTCTTATGCATAGTATACACTCATCTTGATATACATGCCATCCGGGACCATGTATACTCTCCAGCCCACCTTCAGCCCACCTCACTCCCATTGCCACCTTTACCTCCAGCCCACCTCCACCCGACATCCAGCTTACCTCCATGAATATCAAGGTTCATTTTAACGAGAGAGAGACTGTGTGTGTGTGTGTGTGTGTGTGTGTGTGTGTGTGTGTGTGTGTGTGTGTGTGTGTGTTAGTAGAGGTCGCCAGTCATTAAACTTGACTCAGTGGAAACTTTTAGCCTCCAGCTTACACGACTCACCTGTGAAAACTTCCCACCTGTGGCTGGTAATGACTCTCTTGTAAGTCTTCTTCTTGCCTCGCGATAGTGGTAGTAGTGGTGGTTGGTGGTGATGGTGGTGGTGGTGGTGATGGTGTAGATGGCACAGCATAACAAAGTCATAATGAGAGAGAGAGAGAGAGAGAGAGAGAGAGAGAGAGAGCATCCAGTGTAGGCCCCAGTCAAAATAGCAACGTTATTAAATTATATATATATTTTAAACTAACGTGAATTAAATAATGCTAAAAAATAATTATTGGTTTGTTTTAAGGTAGAATATACAAGTATGAGTTAGTACGGTGTAGAGGACCACTTAATATTGGTCGTAAGTGGTGTGTCTTTTGTTTGTTCTAGGGAAGGAAATTACGTCAGCCACCATCCTGTCGCCACAAGGTAAACTGGACCGACGCTTTCGACTTCATTTGTGTTTATTCTTCTGATTGTTACGTCTGGCATTGTGACGACTCTGAATCTTGGTGTGGTTTTTTGTTTTGGCACTGTGACTACCTGAACCTAACCTAACCTTACCACTACTACCACCACCACCACCACGGCCTTGTTGGGAAAACCGATGGTGGAGATTTTTGTTGCTGGAGACAATATCGTTGAGGAGAGGTAATTAGGAAGGGCCCCAGGCTAGTCTAGCTAGTTCCTCCTGCAGGATGCCGTCCACTACTACCACAACTGTAACAACAATAACAACAACAACAACAATAACAACAACAATAACAACAACAGTAATAACAACAATAATAATAACAATAATAATAACTTGGAACAGAGGTGGATGTGCTAATGATCTCGAATACCTGTACGTTCTTTTTCGATCCTTAACGTATAAAACCCTCCCATTAACTTACAAACCCTCCCATTAACGGACAAGTCCCCCTCCCATTAACGGACAAATCCCCCTCCCATTAACGGACAAATCCCCCTCCTATTAACGGACAATCCCCCTCCCATTAACGGACAATCCCCCTCCCATTAACGGACAAACCCTCCCATTACCGAACAAAACCTCCATAACACCTCCACGAGACCAAAAAACAAGACCACTAATAACAACACACACAAAAAATAATAATAATAATAATAACAACTTAACGACACTCACCCACTGTACCATTAAACACGAGCTATTAATTAATTCCACAGAATACCTTCAACCTTTTATTAATATACGCTGACCTCCACTACCACCACTGCTACATTATCACCACCACCGCCACCACCTGAAAGGATTTCATAACCCTTTCCTATCCCCATCCACCCCACCCTATTCTCAACCCACCCTATCCTCCTCTCACCCTGCCTCCCCACCCAATCCCCATCCCACCCAATTCGAATGTAGGAGAATCTGACGTCATTTGTTTTGGGGAGACGATCCATCTTTTGTTTTTGTAAGTTTGGTTTTGTTTACATATATATTACCCATAATGCCTCTATTGTTGACTGTTTCCTGTTATATTAGTTGACTGGCAGATGTGTGTGTGTGTGTGTGTGTGTGTGTGTGTGTGTGTGTGTGTGTGAGAAGAAAAGCTTTATAGAGTCTTATAAATCCGGATAAAAAAACACAGTACTTACACGAACGCCAGCAGCTGTCTGTCGGTCTCCTCTGATGTCTTCCCGTTGTCTAGTGGGGCATTCTTGACTGTTTCCTCACTACCCACATGATAGACGTATCCACACTATCCACACATAATGAAAGCATCCATACTACCCACACACATACATACATACATACATACATACTGTACATACATACATACATACATACATACATACTTACATACATACACACATACATACATATATACATACATACATACATACATACATACATACATACATACACACATACATACATACATACACTTTAACATGAACTCTGATAACTTCACCACTACCACACCTGTCAGGTACACGACTGATGCCTCACCTCTCAAGCCTTTACCTCACAGTGTTTAAACTGAAATGATGTTGAGATGACGTCATAGTCTCTTGGGGTGTGACGCCAGTGTGTAGGGGTGTGGCGTCATAGTCTCTTGGGGTGTGACGCCATAGTCTCTTGGGGTGTGACGCCATAGTCTCTTGGGGTGTGACGCCATAGTCGCTTGGGGTGTGACGCCATAGTCTCTTGGGGTGTGGTGTCAGTGTGTAGGGGTGTGACACCATAGTCTCTTGGGGTGTGGTGTCAGTGTGTAGGGGTGTGACGTCATAATGCGTCACCACCTATGTCACTGGTTTCCTCCTTCACTCAATCATTTCCTTGATCACTCCTCCCTTCCTTCCTTCCTTCCCTCCTTCACTCCCTCCCATCCTTCCTTCCTTCCCTCCTTCACTCCCTCCCTTCCTTCCTTCCTTCCCTCCTTCACTCCCTTCCTTCCTTCCTTCCTTCCCCTCCTTCTCCCCTCCCTCCTTCCCTGGCTCAGGATCAGACACACACATGGAGGCTCGACCCGTATCAATCACCTGTCAGTGCTCGGGATCTTGTTGACACTGGGATACAAACCAAATTATGTCTCTGTTGTTTGCTCCTAGAAGATCAAAGCAGCGTGACGTCCTTGGGAACACAGGTTAATGATGCAGTCTTGACCTATTAGCCAAGGGGGGTGAGGAGAGAGGGAGTGGAAATGAGCAGGTATTAGAGAAGGAGGGAAGCAAATATGAGCAGAATGAGAAGAGAGGAAGAAAGAATGAGACGAAGAGTATAATTGCATAAAAGTAACAATAAAAATGACATAACAATACAACTAATATCCACCCTAACCCTAACCTAACCAACTACAACGAAAGGTCGAGACATTGATTGGTTCATTTGGTTTTACAGTAATACTCAGGGTACAAAATGGCCGCCACTTTGCCCTGAGACTATGGCGTCCGTCTGTGTGAGAATCTTGTTCTGGTCCTCCCCCTACCTCCTCCTTCCCTTCCTTTCCTCCCCCTTCCTCCTCCCCCTTCCTCCCCTTCCCCCCCCTCAACACGGCCAATTTCACGAGTTAGCATTATAAAGGGCAAACGAATGGAATAAAATTAAAAATAATTCCAGAAAAACAAAACGTCAAGACAGCAAGTCCGGGGTCAATGTTGAGGTCAAAGTCAGGGGGTCAATATTGAGTCCAAGTCCGGGAGGTCAATGTTGAGTCAAGTCGGGGTCAATGTTGAGTCAAGTCGGGGATCAATGTTGAGGTCAAAGATCCGGGGGTCAATATTTGAAGGTCAAAGTCGAGGGGTCAATGTTGAGATCAAAGTCGGTCAATGTTGAGGTCAAAGTCTGGGAGTCAATGTTGAGGTCAAAGTCGGGGTCAATGTTGAGGTCAAATTCGAGGGGAGTCAATGTTGAGAGTCAAAGTCGGGGGGGTCAATGTTGAGGTCAAAGTCGTGGGTCAATGTTAAGGTCAAAGTAAAAGAGGTCACCAGTGTGGAAATTTAACCCAGGGTCATTATTATCAGGACACACACACACACACACACACACACACACAAACACACACACGAAGTCATTTTCTATACCTCTCCGTTGGTCATTGAAGGAAGCCAACTCATCATACATACATACATACATACATACATACATACATACATACATACATTCATACATACATACATTCATTCATACATACATACATACATACATACATACATACATACATACATACATACATACATTCATACATACATACATACACAGTGAGAAAGATTCTAGTGAGGAAGGGCCTGAGCAAAGCATTCTCTTTCTCTTCCTCTTTCTCCTCCTCCTCTTCCTCCTGAGCCTCCTCGATAAGGGTGGAAGAAGAAGAACAAGAACAAGAAGAGGAGGAATAGAAGAAGAAGAACAAGAACAAGAAGAGGAGTAATAGAAGAAGAAGGAAGAACAGTAATAACAAAGAACTTAGCGACGAAAGGGAGACACAAAGACGAGATGATTAAAAAAACAGTAACAAGAGGAGAGGAAGTAAAGGGGGAAGTATAAAGGAAGTGACGATGATGCAGAATAGGGAAGGACAGAGAGAATGATAACGTGGGAGAGAGAAGAAGAGAAGAGAGAATAAACCCTTCATTCTCTTATAATTCCCGTACAATCTCTCTCTCTCTCTCTCTCTCTCTCTCTCTCTCTCTCTCTCTCTCTCTCTCTCTCTCTCTCTCTCCATCTTATTGTCTGAACATAATTGCCCAATTTACAGTGAGCTTCTACTTTAAATTGTTATTTTTGTCCCCATACTAAAGTAGTGGGTAAGGGAGGGAGGAGTGAGGTGAGCCTTGTTGGTGGGGGCAGTAGAGTACGCTAGTTTAGGTGGTAATTAAGTAAAGGTCTACACACACACACACACACACACACACACACACACACACACACACACCCCTACACCTAAATATAAACATTGACTCATAATACTGTATAATTTTCCACCTGGTAATGTTTATTTTATTTTGTTATGGTAAATATGTTTAATAAATATACCTGAAAGTTTATATATTTTGTTATTTAACTCATTTAGTGAACGATATATTTTGAGGGAGTATTTGTTATTGATGTAAAGTATGTATGTATGTATGTATGTATGTATGTATGTTTGTATGTATGTATGTATGTATGTATGTATGTATGTATGTATGTATGTGAGAGTGGGTTTGAGAAGACAATTTTATTATTATTTCCGGGTTTGTTTATTTTGTGTAATATCCAGTTCATATACTTTCTTCCTCACTCCTCTTCTTCCTTCTTCCTCTCTTCTTCCTCCTATTCTTCCTCCCTCCTCTACCTCAACCCCCCTCCATCACCCATCCACAAACACAGGTCCCGGATAACACCTACATTACCGTATTAATCCCGTCAGCGAAGCGTGGACGAGAAGCGACACAACACGGAGATAATTGGACGACTGTTGACTAATTAACCACCCGGGACAAACGAACGTACAGGCGTTTACGAGTGAATGAGTGAATAGACCAAACGCTATTGTGAGTACTGTTGACACTTTTCATTTGTTATTCATATTTTTTATTCACTAACATTACCTGCTACACTTCTTCTTCTTCTTCTTCTTCTTCTTCTTCTTCTTCTTCTTCTTCTTCTTCTTCTTCTTCTTCTTCTTCTTCTTCTTCTTCTTCTTCTTCTTCTTCTTCTTCTTCTTCTTCTTCTTCTTCTTCTTCTTCTTCTTCTTCTTCTTCTTCTTCTTCTTCTTCTTCTTCTTCTTCTTCTTCTTCTTCTTCTTCTTCTTCTTCTTTCTTCTTCTTTCTTCTTTCTTCTTCTTCTTTCTTCTTCTTTCTTTCTTCTTTCTCTTCTTCTTCTTTCTTTCTTTTCTTTTCTCTTCTTTTCTTTCTTCTTCTTTCTCCCTTCCCTTCCTTCCTTCCTTCCTTCCTTCCTTCCTTCCTTCCTTCCTTCCTTCTTTCCTTCCTTCCTTCTTTCCTTCCTTCTTCTTCTTCTTCTTCTTCTTCTTCTTCTTCTTTCTTCTTCTTCTTCTTCTTCTTCTTCTTCTTCTTCTTCTTTCTCTTCTTCTTCTTCTTTCTTCTTCTTCTTCTTTCTTCTTCTTTCTTCTTCTTCTTTCTTCTTTCTTCTTCTTCTTCTTTCTTCTTCTTTCTTCTTCTTCTTCTTCATTTTCTTTCTTTCTTCTTTCTTTCTTTCTTCTTCTTCTTCTTTCTTCTTCTTCTTCTTCTTCTTCTTCTTCTTCTTCTCCTCCTCCTCCATCAAGCTGGCTGGTAGGTGGTGTCAGCAGAGCTTGTACCTGTTAATTTATCAAAACACACAAAAACAATGTTAAAGAACTCCACCTGTCTGAGCCTCATAGATCATGAGTCTTACCTGGGCTTGAGTCTTACCTGGGTGTTGGGTGGGTGGGTAGTCCATGAGTCCTACCTGGGCTTGAGTCTTACCTGAGCGTGGGTGGGTGGGTAGTCCATGAGTCTTACCTGGGTGTTGGGTGGGTGGGTAGTCCATGAGTCCTACCTGGGCTTGAGTTACCTGGGTGTTGGTGGGTGGGTAGTCCATGAGTCCTACCTGGGCTGAGTCTTACCTGGGTGTTGGGTGGGTGGGTAGTCCATGAGTCTTACCTGGGTGTTGGGTGGGTGGGTCCATGAGTCCTGGGCTGAGTCTTACCTGGGTGTTGGGTGGGTGGGTAGTCCATGAGTCTTACCTGGGCTTGAGTCTTACCGGTGTTGGGTGGGCTGGTAGTCCATGAGTCTTACCTGGGTGTTGGGTGGGTGGGTAGTCCATGAGTCCTACCTGGGCTTGAGTCTTACCTGGGTGTTGGGTGGGTGGGTAGTCATGAGTCCTACCTGGGCTTAGTCTTACCTGGGTGTTGGGTGGGTGGGTTAGTCCATGAGTCTTACCTGGGCTTGAGTCTTACCTGGGTGTTGGGTGGGTGGGTAGTCCATGAGTCTTACCTGGGCTTGAGTCTTACCTGGGTGTTGGGTGGGCTGGTAGTCCATGGGTCTTACCTGGGCTTGAGTCTTACCTGGGTGTTGGGTTGGTGGGTAGTCCATGAGTCTTACCTGGGCTTGAGTCTTACCTGGGTGTTGGGTTGGTGGGTAGTCCATGAGTCTTACCTGGGCTTGGTCTCACCTGGGTGTTGGGTGGGTGGGTAGTCCATGGAGTCTGGGCTTAGTCTTACCTGGGTGTTGGGTTGGTGGGTAGTCCATGAGTCTTACCTGGGCCTGAGTCTTACCTGGGTGTTGGGTTGGTGGGTAGTCCATGAGTCTTACCTGGGCTGGTCTCACCTGGGTGTTGGGTGGGTGGGTAGTCCATGAGTCTTACCTGGGCTTGAGTCTTACCTGGGTGTTGGGTGGGTGGGTAGTCCATGAGTCTTACCTGGGCTTGAGTCTTACCTGGGTGTTGGGTGGGTGGGTAGTCCATGAGTCTTACCTGGGCTTGAGTCTTACCTGGGTGTTGGGTGGGCTGGTAGTCCATGAGTCTTACCTGGGCTTGAGTCTTACCTGGTGTTGGGTGGGTGGGTAGTCCATGTGTCTTACCTGGGCTTGAGTCTTACCTGGGTGTTGGGTGGGCTGGTAGTCCATGAGTCTTACCTGGGCTTGAGTCTTACCTGGGTGTTGGGTGGGTGGGTAGTCCATGAGTCTTACCTGGGCTTGAGTCTTACCTGGGTGTTGGGTGGGTGGGTAGTCCTGGAGTCTTACCTGGGCTTGAGTCTTACCTGGGTGTTGGGTGGGCTGGTAGTCCATGAGTCTTACCTGGGTGTTGGGTGGGTGGGTAGTCCATGAGTCTTACCTGGGCTTGAGTCTTACCTGGGCTTGAGTCTTACCTGGGTGTTGGGTGGGTGGGTAGTCCATGAGTCTTACCTGGGCTTGAGTCTTACCTGGGTGTTGGGTGGGTGGGTAGTCCATGAGTCTTACCTGGGCTTGAGTCTTACCTGAGCGTGGTGGGTGGTCTTGACAAGTGACAAACTCAGGGAACTAAGAAGGCGAGAAAAGATGGATAGATGGGTGGAAGAGAAGAAGATGATGATGATGAGGAGGAGGAGGGAGGAGGAGAGGAGGAGGTGACGTGTGGTGTCTGTCTGTCTGGGCAGGTGAGGGAGGTGAGGGAGTGTGATGGTAGTAGTGGTGATAGTAATGATGGTAATGTGGTAAATTTGTAATTATACTGAAATATCCGATGATACAGTCACCGTACAGGTAAATTACTCTACCTGTATTCTACTATTTTAACCCTTTAACCTCACTAAAGCTTCTCTTCAGATACAGTCACCTTATTACTGTACCTGTACCTGTAATACTTGAACCTTTACATTTACAAACATTCCTGAAGGTACAGTCAAGATACATAGATAACTTATCAACACTGTAAATTATGTAACCCGCCAGATTGTATTTTCACTAATGACATACCTGGACACACCTGTAATAAGCAAAATAGGCTCTCTCTCTCTCTCTCTCTCTCTCTCTCTCTCTCTCTCTCTCTCTCTCTCTCTCTCTCTCTCTCTCTCTCTCTCTCTCTCTCTCTCTCTCCTCTGAGCATTAATTCCTGATACTAGTACATTTTACTGTGATTATTCCCTCGATATATTCCTCAAGGGAGTGAAGAAGACTAGTGGGTGTTGCCGCCGTAAGCACCAGAGATCAGTGATGTAGCAGCATTTTACAGTAATGAGATCTTTACCTGGTGGCATTGGTCTCTCTCTCTCTCTCTCTCTCTCTCTCTCTCTCTCTCTCTCTCTCTCTCTCTCTCTCTCTCTCTCTCTCTCTCTCTCTCTCTCTCTCCACAGTGCTGCCAGATGTAGGATTTTTTGTTGTACCTTAACTTGATCTTAGATTGGATACCTGAGCGTGATAAGTTAAGGTAGATGTAGTATTGGTGTATGTATGAGTGTTAGTGTGGTGTTGGTGTGGTGGTGGTGTGGTGGTGGTGTGGTGGTGGTGTGGTGTTGGTATGGTGTTGGTGTGGTGGTGGTGTGGTGTTCAGTGTGGTGGTGGTGTGGTGGTGGGTGTGGTGTTGGTGTGGTGTTGGTGTGGTGGTGGTGTGGTGTTGGTGTGGTGTTGGTGTGGTGGTGGTGTGGTGTTGGTGTGGTGTTGGTGTGGTGGTGGTGTGGTGGTGGTGGTGGTGATGATGGAGGAGGAGGAGGAGAAAGAGGTGGTGGAATTGATGGAGGTAATGTTGGTGGTGGAGTTAAAGGTAAACACACAGACACCCCAACAGGCGGTGTGATGGTGGGAGGGAGAGAGGTGAGGAGGGAGAGAGAGAGAGAGAGAGGAGGAGAGAGAGAGAGAGAGAGAGAGAGAGAGAGAGAGAGAGAGAGAGAGAGAGAGGGAGGCAGGGAGGAGAGAGAGAGAGAGAGAGAGGTAGATATCTCTCTTAACTGTCTCTCTATCTCACTATCTCCATCACACACACACACACCTTGATTATGTCTAGTCTGTGATGGCCGCTCAAAGGGTGGCGCTCAAGGCCAGCTGGCATCAAGACCTCAACACTCTTATATCTGGTGTTTGTTTTCGATACTCTATGATGTATGTATGTATGTATGTATGTATGTATGTATGTATGTATGTATGTAACGCACTAACTGGTTGACATAAATAGGTTATTTTACGCCCTTAACTTCATGTTTGTTTACGGTAACCTGACCACACGGGGGCTGGTCAGTAGGTAGTGGCAGGTAACGTAGGGGAGACTGTCTTAACTATGGTGAGTTTACTGTCTGTCTGTCTGTCTGTCTCTGTCTGTCTGTCTGTCTGTCTGTCTGTCTGATTGTTTGTGTCTTATTTTAGATGTAATAATGATAATACAAATATTAATAATAATAATAAAACGATAACAAAAACAACATATCTACATACATACAAACATACATACATACATACATACATACATACATACATACATACATACATACAATACATACATACATACATACATAAATACATACATACATGCATACATACATACATACATACATACATACATTACACACACACACACACTGAACATGCACTAGCCATCAAAACCGACAGTACAGGTGTGATCATTAACCTGTCGGCTTCATTAACACCTCCTCACTCCTACTACGTCACTACAGGTAAGAGTTTTAATTCATCACAAGTTACTGTTGAATTTATTACAGATGAATAATATATTTAAAAACGGTGTGTGTGTGTGTGTGTGTGTGTGTTGTGTGTGTGTGTGTGTGTGTGTGTGTGTGTGTGTGTGGTCTCACTCTTAACCCTTTGAGATGGTGATGGTTGTGGGTGGGAAGATGTGGGTGGCAGGGCTGTGGGTGGTGGGGTTGTGGGTGGCAGTGTTTGGGTGGCAGATAGGTGGTGGCAGGGTCTGTGGGTGGTGGGCAGTGTGATGTGGTGTGGTTAGGTGTTGTGGGTGGCAGGGCTGTGGGTGGTAAAGGTGGTGCAGGTGGTGTTGTGGGCAAGCTGTGTGGGGTTGTGTTGTGGGTGGCGGTGTGGTGGTGGAAGTTGGGTGGTGGGGTTGTGGGTGGGTAGGGGTTGGGTGGGCAGTGTTGTGGGTGGGGGTTGTGGGTGGCAGGGCTGTGGGGTGGGGTTGGGGGTGGCACTGTTGTGGGTGGCGAGGTTGTGGGTGGGGGTTGTGGGTGGCACTGTTGTGGGTGGCGAGGTTGTGGGTGGTAGGTTGTGGGTGGTAGTGTTGTGGGTGGCAGGTTGTGGGTGGTGGTGTGGGTGGCAGTGTTGTGGGTGGTATGGTGGCGGAGGTTGTGCACAGGCCACCCCTTTAGGCCTGTGTCCTTTCATGGGAGAAAAATAAAAATAAAAAAAAAACGAAAAACCATAGGCGGCAACTGTTGGTCCCTCCTCCTCCCTCCTCTTTCCCTCCTCCTCTCCTTTTCCTCCTCCCTCCCTCCTCCCTTTCCTCTCCTTCCTCCTTTCTACCTCTTTCCTCTCCTTCCCTCTAAAGGTCACTCCAAACCAAAATACTAAAGCGTAGTGGCCCAGCCCCTCCAGCCCCTCCCCAGCCCCTTCCCCAGTCGCCACCAGCCCCCCAGCCCCCTCCAGCCCCTTCCCCAGCCGCCACCAGCCCCTTCCTCAGCCCCACCCAGCCGCCGGAGGGTAATGAACGATGTGTTTTGGTCAGACGTCATTAACTAGATCCTCTCTCACCTGTTGTTGTCTACCTGGCTGGAAGGTCACTCTTGTTACGTCATTAACTGTCATTCATTACGGCTTATATACCATGACGTCATCTGATGTCATTCGTGGCTTTATTTACGTCATCGGCTGTATACTATCATTTGAGATGACGTCATTTTACTTCGACTTTACGAGACTATGACGTCATCGATTGTCATGACGTCACCAGCTCGGACACCAGTAACAAACAAGACACAAACACGATAGCTCAGTACTGGTGATAATTGCCATATATCCCACCATGATGTAATTATGGGGGTTGTAATCAAAGAAAGTTTGTTAATGCTTTAGATTCAGTATACATACATACATACATACATACATACATATACATACATAGAAAGAGATCAACAATGGAGGACTAATAACAGAAGTGAAATGGGTGAACACAGGTGAGAACAGGTGAACACAGGTGAGAAATAGGTGAACACGGAGACAGGTGAACACAGATGAGAACAGGTGAACACAGGTGAGAACAGGAACACAGGGGGATGGGGGAGAGTGGAACACAGGGAGAACAGGTGAAACAGGGGAGGCTGAGAACACAGGGGAGAACAGGTGAACACAGGGGAGAACAGGTGAACACAGGTGAGAATAGGTGAACCAGGAGAACAGGTGAACACAGGTGAGAAACAGGTGAAATACAGGGGAGAACAGGTAACACAGGTGAGAGAACAGGTGAACACAGGTGAGAAAAGGTGAACAGAGAACAGGTGAAATACAGGTGAACACAGATGAACGTGGGGAACAGGTGAACACAGGGGAGAAAGGTGAACACAGGGGGAGCTGGGAACAGGGAAGGTGAACACAGGTGAGAAAGGTGAACACAGATGAGACAGGTGAAACACAGATGAGAACAGGAGAACAGGAACACAGGTGAGAACAGGTGAACACAGATGAACACAGATAAACACATGAACACAGGTGATAGATATTGAACGTCTCTCTAAAACTCCTATATTTGTGGACACTTTTTCTGTTAGTCCGATTGACCCAATTTCACCAGATTAATTAGATTTGCATTTTTTTTTTCATTGTTTAAAATTTGGGTCAGGAAAGGTGTACTTGGGATATTTTTTTTTGCATGTGTTTGTTTGTTTTGCTTGTTTCCTTGTGTGTGTTTGTGTGTGTTTGTTTGCTTCATTGTGCTTTGTGTATGTTTGTATGTGTTTTTGTATATATTTTTTTGTTTTATTGTGCTGTGTATGTATGTATGTATGTATGTATGTATGACAATAAACAGAGCCAGTTCATACATTGTTAATGGTATAAAATAATTTTCTGTTGTCTTAATGACAGTATGTGTCAATGGTTATCCAAGTGTCGAATACTCACCGCAAAATACCACCTTTTTCACCATTAAATCAAAAAACATTAATATTAACACAGGACCACATTTATATAATACACATTCCACTTAATTTATATAACGACGTAATACCTAATATATTATATAATCCTTATCTATATATATAATGTATATAAGGGTGTTTAATCTTTTTATCGTTAATTAGTTGAGGTAAGAGAGCATTACCTTACCTGTATTACTTGAGATTAATTAACCCAGGTGAGGCTTACCTTCCCCCTCCCAAGAGGTTCAGGTAATTTAGATAAAACATTCTTAGAGATTAATTGTTTTTCTATACCACAGGTAGAGGAGATTACCTTCTTCTCTCACCCCGAGAATCAGACAGGTATCTTTAGACAGGTAAATCAACCAAAGAAACACAGGAATTTTAGACATGTAAAATAATTAAAAAAAGAGACAGAAACTGACAGACTGGAGGGTCAAAGGGAGTGTGTGGAGCTTACCTGTGATGACCAGCCTATAGAGAGTGAGTCTGTGAGGGAGGGTCTGGTAGTGAGAGGAGAGAGAGGAGGAGGTGAAAGGGGAAATGGAAAGGAAGAGGAGAGAAGAGGTGAAAAGAGAATCGGAGAAGAGGAGAAAGAAATGAAGAGGAGGAGGAGGAGGAGAAGAGACGAAAAGAGGGAAATTGGGAAGAGGGAAGAACAGTGGAGAGGAGAAAAAGAGAAGGAAAAAGTACGGAGAGGGAAAGGAGGAAGAGAAGTAGGGATAGGAAGAAAAAGAAATAGAAGAACAAGGAAGAGGAGAAAAAATAATTAATTAATGAAATAATTTGTACAAATACACAAAAAGAAGAACAAACAAAACAAACAAAAAGAATAAATAGATAGATAGATAGATAAGATAGACAGACAGACAGACAGATAAGATAGATAGACAGACAGGCAGACAGACAGACAGACAAGCACAAAATACGTTTAGAAAAGAGTAACTAGTGGTCGCATCAACGTGTGGAAAATTGCTAATGTGTTGATGTCCACTTTCTTCCCATTAAACCCCCGTTTTCTTTTTACGCTTGGGAGGAGGGAGGAGGAGGGTAACTTAGCTGTGTTGTGGAGGTTGTCGATTTCAGTCGTTTAAGTCGTTTTTTACTTTTTTTTTCTGGTGTAATGCTGAGAACCTGAGACGAATAAGTAAACAAACACACACACACACACACACACACACACACACACACACACACACACACACACACACACACACACACACACACACTCAAAACCACATCATACATCACATCACATCATCAGACACACATAAACACCACGACCACACCATCCTCTCATAACCACACCATATCACACTACACCACCACACACCACCACACCACACCACTACCACTACTATCGAGGGATAAACAATTAAGTACAGAACGTCGCCCACATCACTAATAAAGCATACAAAGGCTTTTAATAGTTCAGTGTGTGTCTTGTTGTTCTCCTGAGCCGTGGGTGGAGAGAAATGAAGGAGAATAGGAAGAAGGGAGGAGAGAGGGAGGATGTAGGAGGAGGAGGAAAATGAAGGAAAGAATGAGGAGGAGGTGAGAGAACAGAGAGTTTGCGAAGGAGGAGAAAAGGAGCGAAAGGAAGAGGGAGAGGAACGAGGACGAGAGACAGAAAGAGAGAGAAGAGGAAGGGAGAGAGAGGATTTGGGAGGAAGAGGAAAGGAAGGATGAGGAGGAGGAGGTGTAAAGCAGCTTGTGGTTCGCTTAGCCGTGTTTGGGAGTCTTACCTTGGGGAGAGGAGGGGGCAGATAGAGATGAGGGAGAGAAAGGAGAGAGAAGGAGAGAAAGGAGGAGCATGCAATTATCAATCCACACCCTCATCAATCACACCTCATCAATCACACTCATCAATCCACCTCCCTCTCAATCACCCACACTCTAAACAAGACTTAATGGGCTCTCAACTACCACCCAGACACACTCTTAATGGCTCGCTTCCATTATCTATCTTCCTGTACCTCGATTTAACATTCTCGGGGCTGCTACTGTTCCACCATCATTCACCAGCTAGTGAGGTTACGCCACTAGCCTGGGGAGAATGCTAGTAAATGTAAGAGTTGTTCCACTATTGTTCCACTCACCTGATAATGTATTCATTGTATTTGTTCATGTACAACTTTTAGTGTGTGTACAGGAGGGTTGGGTGTGTGTGTGTGTGTGTGTGTGTGTGTGTGTGTGTGTGTGTGGAGGTTGAGGTGAGGTTAGGTGTTGAGGGACCATACCTCACTAAGTACAGACACACACACACACACACATACACACACACACACACACACACACCACACACACACACATATATTATCACTGTCAACTACACACAGTTTTCCCTTCACTTTTTGTAATGGTGTCGTGTTTTACAGTATAAGAAAAGGACGAGAGCTAATCTCCTTATCTTTACAGCTGATGGGTGTAAACAATCGCCTCTTTCAACCTATGGAGGTAAACCACGCCTGATAAGCTCAGCCTGGATAAACAACCTGGATAAACATGGATAAACCCTGGATAAGCACACACCTGGATAAACACACACCTGGATAACACACCTGGATAAACACACCTGGATAAACCTGGATAAACACACCTGGATAACACACCTGGATAAACACACCTGGATAAACACACACCTGGATAATCACACTCCTGGATAACACTGAGAAAGGTGGTGACATGTTGGTGGTTAAAACAGCTGGTGATCGTCCTGTTCTTTCGTCCTCTTCATAAACAGACGATAAAGGCGTCGTGCTTCTTTAACACATAAATCCACCTTAAAGGATTAGTGGCGTAAGGATCGTATTTCTGTACCCAGTTTGACCCTATGTGTTTTGACTTTAATCATGGAAATAATGTGTGTGGGTTAGGGCTATAGTCTTCTACAGGAGTTCTTCATCACCTCTCTGTCCCCTGTAGATTGACCTCTTGACCTCCACCATCTGTTCCCTGTAGATTGACCTCTTGACCTCCACCTTCTGTTCCCTGTAGATTGACCTCTTGACCTCCACCTTCTGTGCCCTGTAGATTGACCTCATGACCTTGGTAACTAGAGTGGACTGTCAGTAGCTGTTGTAGTAAGGTGTGAGGACTGTCTGGCTCTTGTTAACCCCTTCAGGAGATCTCTTGCTGGGTACAAGTCTCTGATTATTTCCTCTTGTCTGTTGAAGATGATGTAAAGCCAATTTTTACACACACACACACACACACACACACACACACACACACACACACAAAGCAACTAACCTCAGAGGACCTACAATTACGAGAGAGAGAGAGAGAGAGAGACTAATGAACCTGGCTGATTCCATTACAAGGTTTAAATGACTTGTTTAGTGAGGACCAGCAGGTGTGTGTGTGTGTGTGTGTGTGTGTGTGTGTGTGTGTGTGTGTGTGTGTACCTGTGTCTTTC
>NW_024728021.1:0-16175 GCF_018991925.1 Homarus americanus
GGCAAGAGATAGAAACAGAGAAAACGTATTAAGAGACGCTAGGGAGAGAAAGAGAGAGAGACAATGCAGGAGAATCATTAAAGGGTGAGAGTGGGAGAGAGGAAGGGAGATCAAGTAAGAGGAAAAAAGGATAATAATTACCATAGATAGAGGAAGGGAAGATAAGGGCAGTAATGCAGGAAAAACTTAGTCGCTGATAAGTCGAGGATGTAATATTTGATATCTGAGAGTAGCTGAAACCAGGGAACATGAAACGTAACCTAACCTAACTTAATATAACCTAACTTAAGCTATAATGTGACCTTACTTAACTTACCTAACCTAACCAAACCTAATTTAACCTAATCTAAACTATCCCTACTCGAAACTGACCTAATCTAACCTACCCACCTAACCTAAACTACCATGATCTATTCTAACTCCTAGCCTACAGTAACGTTAACTTAACCAAACCCCACGATTTTGGCATGAAAAAAGGGGGGATCTGGTAGTGGTTTCGGCTTCGGTTTCAGGTTCGGTCTTAGTTTTAGGTTCGGGTTCGGTTATAGCTTCGGTTTCGCTTTCAGATTCGATTATAGCTTCGGTTTCGGGTTCGGTTTCTCATTACATTGACGACAAAGTATAATCTATGAGACAGGTTTTCATAATGTATCACCCGTTATTGTTTATCTTCCCCCGTAAGCGTATAATTTATCCCTAGGGTGTATATAATTTGTATATAATTCTCAGTACTTGGATCACCTATAACTTTCACCATTTTTACCAGCTGACAGCCTATCCAGAGTGAGGAAGGGAGTGAGGGTGATGGGCCATCGTAGGCTTTTAAAAAGATGAGAAAATTTGGACGTAAATGTTCCCACCAAAAAAATTTCCTTGAAAAAGGTTAGGTTAGGTGAGAACAGCGCCAGTATATAGATGTTTATAAAGTAACAAAAAGGGACAATAGCTACCATCAAGTCTGAGGGTCGGCGACCACTACCCACAGCTCTTAACATCTTTAAACAGTGTCTACCGTTACACATGTTGCACCTCTGAGGAAGATAGCTTTTAGTTTCAACCATCTTACAACTGCACATAAATCCTCGGCGAACTGATGAATTTGTTAAACTTTATCATAACAAGAACGATCCATCGGTAAAGAGAAAAATAACATTTTTATGAGGTTATGTCGTTAGGGAAGGCAAGTAAAGTGTTAGAGCATTATGATGTGAATTATCGCCCTGAGTATGATACCAAACACCTGAGAATAATAAATTAACACCCTGAGTACGATACCAACCCGTGTATAATGAACTAACCCTGAGAACTAGATATCTTATCCCGCATTCTCTTGCTCAATATAGAATCAACTTGTCTAACAAAATCTTCATATAAATAAGCAAGATCGAATCAATATAGATCTGTATAAAGATTAAAGGTAAAATCTTCAAGGTATTTTAATTAGTTTCTATCAATACTTCTTACTGTAACAGGTAGATGGTGTGCTGGAAATTCATTTTGTTCGTGGAGGTTTAGATGTACTCAAGGTGTGAGAATGTGAGCTTTTGAGAGTAAAATTTTGAGTACATTTATGAGGGTGGACTTTTACGCAAGCTTTTGAGAGAGAACTTTTGAGAATCAGAGCTTTTAAAGACGTGAACTTGGCGACAAATAAATGTATTGTGATATGTTTGTAGTTTTTTTCTAACGATCTACATGTATACATCTACAGAACGCGGCACCATATTAACCAACAACACAAATGAGAAAAAATCCCTATAGCTGTACTGTTGTTTCTGAATAAATTACTTCACTATCCAAAACCTTCGCTTCACCCTCAACTCATGCTATGCAGATCATCCAATCACTTTTAATTAAGGTACAACAGACTCCCGCTTCAAACAACATATAGCAAAAAGAAAAAGAAAAGTATACAGAAATTTCTCCCCATATATTTTGTTTTCTTCATTTTATCGATTTTTTTTCCGGCACATTCTTCTTTTTTTTTTTAACCACGTGATGACAATTATTATCTTAGTATTTTATGATTATATCTGGGTTTAACGGTATACACGTGTGAATAATCTATATGCCCATAAAAACGGCATGTAATGTATTTCAAAATGAGAATTAGTTACAGAACAGCAAATTCACTATAATTTTCGCCCTCAAACAAACCATCATCTATTGTGTATCAGTAAGTAACCGGATTAATCTGTCTAGGTTACCGGTAGGTTAGTTTTGGTTAGCTTAAGTTAGGACATGTGATTAGGTTAGGTTAGGTTACGTCATAGTTAAGTTAGGTTAGGTTAGATACGGTTAGATTATATTACATTAAGTTAGGAAACGTCCGGACAGAAGACCAAACTAACTCGCTGCTCCGGTGTCGTGTTTAAGGCCGCATTCTGCCACCCTCTTATCGACTGAAAAGACCAAGTAATAACTGCCTCCACTATATGGGGCCAATTACTGAAAATATTCACCATGAACAAGTGTTACTGCGCCTTTGTAGTTGGGACACTAATACCCTGCCATAGATTGTAGATAACTTAAGCATTGGTGATCATAATCATCTTATTTGACCGATCATGTGGGCTGTAAGATGTGAATGGATCTCCGTATACTGTGCTACACGTGTGGGGGGACCTTGTGTCTCAAGTCCTTCTGCTGTGGTATACAAGATGGCGCCTGGCTATAAATAACAGTAAATAAAAAAAAATCTGTATATGACCGAAACTAAATATAAAAGATCTCGGCCACAAGTATTAACAAAAATATTTAAGAAGTAATCACACACTGGAGAATAATCACAGAAATATTGAGGTGGTGAAGGAGTTAGACCACAACTACACAGATAACATAGCAAATTATGACTCCAGAACATAATGAAGACCTCAGACCACAAATAGATATACAATTACAGAGCAAGGGATCACCCCCAAAGACCACAAGGGTATAAAGAACCTCTGACAAAGACTCCAGTAAACAATATAGAGAAATACTTCGAAGACTCAAAACCACAACACAAACCTTTTTTATTCTAACCCAAAACCGCAATAGAGATACAGTATATTTCTATGATCTCAATCAAGAATTTTCTGTAAGGCCGAAAACCGCAAGAAGTGTAGTAATTATTGAAGAGATAAGATAAGCCCTGTATATAAACGTGCCGATAATTAAAAAAAAATAAATAAAAATTTGAAAGTTTCCTGGGAATTATTAACAAGTACGACCAAGGTAACAAGGAAAGTAAGAATTAACAGAAAGTAAATCCCCAAGTAAAAAGGTGCGCGGCAATTATTAGAAAGTACAAAAAAAAGAAAGTTGCCCATGAATTATCAGAGAAAAAACCCGAAAATGAAAGGAGTCTAGGAATTATGTGGAACAGAGAGAGAGAGAGAGAGAGAGAGAGGCAGACCACAAGACTTGTCATTGTAAAATAAGAACAGATACAGGAAGAACTATATTTAAATTATCAAAAATTAAATAAAATTAGACAAAAAGAAATTTTCCTTGGTGTTGTTAGAAAGCAAAAATCATGACAAAGACGAGAAATAAATATTAGAAAGTGTAACCCAAGACAGAAAGGCATAAAGAAACTCTTAGAAAGTAAAACCCGACACAAAATGGTGGATAGAAAGTATTAGAGAATGTTTACCTAGGCGGAGAAAGATGACCAGCGTAGGTTAGGTTAGGATGTTACAAAGTTACACCCGAAAAAGAGAAGCTCACAGTACTCAATAGAAAGTAAAACAGACGAGAAGAAAGGCGCCACAAATGTTCTAGAAAGTAAACCAGAGAAAACATGCAGAAGAAGACGAGAGATTTAAACATTAATTAGAAGTGAAAACGTGATTAAAAATTACACATTAATTATCAGATTATCAAACCGTAGAAATAAACGGTCGATGGAATTAAAAAAAAGTAAAATTGAAGACAGAAAAACAAATATTATCTTCAAATATAAAACTGAATACATAAAAAAAAACTAAACGAGAAATATATTGAAGGAAAAGATTTAATATAGAACGATAAAACAAGAATTAAAAAATGGAAAAGAGACACAGGCAGGAAACAGTAGAATCATTTAGCGAAGCATTGAGAATACAGAACTGGGGCTACATGTGAGAGTAGAATCATTTAGCGAAGCATTGAGACTACAGAACTGGGGCTACATGTGAGAGTAGAATCATTTAGCGAAGCATTGAGACTACAGAACTGGGGCTACATGTGAGAGTAGAATCATTTAGCGAAGCATTGAGACTACAGAACTGGGGCTACATGTGAGAGTAGAATTATTTAGCGAAGCATTGAGACTACAGAACTGGGGCTACATGTGAGAGTAGAATTATTTAGCGAAGCATTGAGACTACAGAACTGGGGCTACATGTGAGAGTAGAATTATTTAGCGAAGCATTGAGACTACAGAACTGGGGCTACATGTGAGAGTAGAATTATTTAGCGAAGCATTGAGACTACAGAACTGGGGCTACGTGAGACGGTAGAATTATTTAGCGAAGCATTGAGACTACAGAACTGGGGCTACATGTGACGGTAAAATTATTTAGCGAAGCATTGAGACTACAGAACTGGGGCTACATGTGACGGTAGAATTATTTAGCGAAGCATTAATACTATATGATGTTGCTAATACTTGTAAGATTATAGATTAATTAGCTTATATATTTTGTAACGAATACATAGCGGTATATAGCGTACAGTATAGCTCAGTTATAAATTAGACAATACAGAAGGTAACTAATACTAAACGAGATACAAAGCGAAATATCACATGTAGTTCAGTTATACGTCATAGTAAATAATTAATATTACAAAAATACAAACACATACAACAGGTAACTAAACATTAATACAGCAATAATACAGTAAGGTAAGAGAATGCACTACCTAACTCACTTGTACCATACACCCACCAATTCACCTCATGGCTGTATTCTCAGTACAGTGTATATATCAAAGACGATGATACAAGTCATTATAATGTAACACACCAAGTAACATACATACCTGTCATTGAAGTAGCTCCTTGAATGACATAAAAGAGACAAATTCATATTCATATAATGACCGCCTTATATATGCATCATAATAATAATAATAATAATAATAATAATAATAATAATAATAATAATAATAATAATAATAATGATAATAATAATAATAATAATAATAATGATTTTTTATTTATTGTTTTCTTAAGGTATGCGTTTCAAATACACAAAATAATGCTAAAAAGTTAATGTTATTTTTTGCATTTGAAATTAACTAAGTTTTTATATATTATTATGTAGAAATATCCAATAACATTAGTATCTCTAGAAAATATCGTCTTCATTATTATAACAATTTTAACGCCCCCCCCCCCAAAAAAAAATACTTTACACAATTTTATCAAACAAATTACAGGGATAATTTTTCTTTTAATTATATTACACAAACATAGGATGAATATTATTACCATACTTTCATCTTGAATAAAATACACCACTAATATGTAATAAAAATATAATGATAAAAAATTATGGTAAATAGATCCAAAATATAAGCACTCGATAATACAGTGGTTCTCAACCTTGTTTGCCCCATGCACCCCTTTCACCATATGTCAGAATGTCATTCCCTCCTCCTTTCCAAGATTGTCTGCCTCAAAAAGTGCATTCCAAATAATATGCATATAATACTGAAAATCCTTTATTTTTTCCATATTAGTACATATACATTTACAATTTTACATGGATTATTTTTATAGTGGAGTTTTACAAATTAAATGCCAATTGAAAATGTTGATGGATTTATAAAACTTTAATAAAAGTAAAATAGTTTTTATATATTTATAATGAATTACTTAACAGACCAAACTGAAGCATAATGCAATAAACAAAAGTTCAATAGAATACCAGGATATTGTAAATTTGTAATTAATTTTATTCAGATGAAGATTACAGTCAATGAGAAACCTGTGATTGTTTTTCTTCGCCAATTCTGGGATACGCGGAGGAGTGCTTGAAAGGGCACAACGCAGGTCATTTTCTACCTCTAATCTACTACGTTGCTTCGTTTTAATTTGCAACAGAGTTGAAAAGCCTGACTCACAAAGATATGTCGACACAAACGGAAGCAATGCACGGATAGCTCTTTCTGCCACTTTTGGTTAGGAATCGCACATCAAGGGCCAAAATTCTGTGATTGATTTCTCATCGAACATATCTCTTGCTCCCGAATCAGTTTTCCCCCCCTGAAAACCTGAATCCCCCCCCCCTGGTTGAGAACCACTGCGATAATATATCCCTGTAAATAATCTAAATTACCATAGAAACTTTAACTATAAATACTCAGCGAATTAGGATCTAATTTATTCAATAAATTTAAAAAGCTCAGGAATCTACATAAACCTTCCATGTATATCTAAATATCTAATCCACATCCATGAAAAATATATATCGGTAACACCGCAAAAATCAATAGCTTAAGTAAAATTTTAAAATACATGACTGATAATTTCAGTGATAAGAATTAGGGTTTTATAAATAAGCCAACTGCATCACACATTTTACACCCAGACATACAGTACAGACCGTCACACACAAACACACAGAGCACCGATATACCCATAAATAACTCAAACCAACAGATATATATATTACACACACACAAACCGACACATCCACACATATTAAAAAACACTCAAACGTATTACTACGAATATACACCGAGACATACATGAATATATCCATATACACAAGAGCGCAGTACAAGTATAACAAATGCACACAGCAACATCACAACTGTATACACACACACACACACACACACTGTATACAACGAAAGGAATAAGTGCGTCAGAGCGGTAAGTTCATTATGTTTGAGGTTTGTTAGAAACTTTAGAACCAACACTTACATAGGAACAGTTATGGAGGTAAATACAACACACAATATAAGTGAATATTATCAGTACTAATCTAACCTAATTTACGTAAAGCTTAATATGATAAATTAGCTAATTAAATCTTACAATAAATAGGATAAATTTGATCAAATATGCAAAAATTTCCACACACAATACTTTAGGGGTTCTCTTTCACTTTTATTACGGCTGTATACCTTTAATAGCCCCAGAGCGGCTCTTGACATGAGCCTAAACTTGTCATATGTGAGGATAAATTATTGAATATTTGGGGAAGAGTTTTTTTAATTCTTAAGAGATTAAATATTCCCTGTCTCTCTCTCGGTCTGTCTATTTATCAACGCACTTGTCTATTTAATTCTTCATTCACCTTACCTCTCGCTTTGCATGTACCATTTTATTAATTTCTTCATCCATCTATCTATCCATTCATTCATATGCTTATCCATCCATCCATACATTCACTCATCCGTTTATCAACCCAAGCCATCCATCTACCCATTAATCTGTCCACCACTCAAAATATCCATCTATACACCTACCTATATATCCAAGCCTATATTATCCATCTATATACCTACCTATCCATCCAAACTCACATCCCTAAAATATCCATCCATATATCCATCTACCTATCTACCTTTTTTTTATCAAATCCACCTGCCAAACCAATGCCCACATCCCCAGAAAATATCCACCAACAAATCTACCCTTCTATCTACTCATCCACCAACCTATCCATCCAATACCCACATTCTCCCGCTGCAAAAAATATATACCCATCTATCTACCCCCCGTCCCCCCACAATCCATCAACCTGTACAGTATATCTCTCATACGCCATTTCCCATCGTGCAGGCGGGGAGAGGCGAGCAAGGAGGAGGAGATCGTTCCCCTGGCCCGGCTTCCCCCCCCCTCGCTGTCACGACCCATCACTACACACAACACTTCTACCGACATCTTTTCACGACATTTTCCGAAGGAGAGCACCACGTTGGGTTACTCTCCCATAATTGTTCTGGGCAAGGAAACGTTGTATTTGGTGGAATGGCTGTTTGGTTGGTGTGTGTGTGTGTGTGTGTGTGTTTGTAAAGGTGTTGGGAAAAGGTTATTGGTTTTGCTATGCTCGCTCTCTCTCTCTCTCTGTTTATTATCAAGCCCCATCCCCACCCCTGACCTGACTGCTTCTCGGGAATATTGAAACATATCCGCTATGTTTTTTGAGAGGCAATAGATACAGGTTGTTCATCCTGCCAATATTTGTTTATTTTTTTCTCTCTCTCTCCCTATCTCCCTATCTCTCCCCCTCTTTCTCTCCCCTTCCTCCCTCTCTCTCTCCCTACGTCTGTCCCCCTCCCCCCCCTGTTTGTGAGTGAGGAGTGAGGGAGCAATGCATCAAGAGTTTCACCACTCTTCATAATATGGTTCAGCATATTTGGATAAAACGTATCAGGGAGGGAAAGCCAATCAACGAACGAGATGATTAGAAGGAAGGTTTTTATTGGTTAAAAAAAATTATTTTCTTCGACCTCTCGCAGTACAACATGGACGCTTATCTATATGTTAATGCGTCGAGAAATAAAAAAATGGAATGATTTATCTTACTTATATATGTGTGCGTGTATAGACATAACGCACGCACGCACACAAAGCAATTACATATACAGACACGCACTCACGCAAGCACAGAGACAATCACGGACACAGACGAACACAAACAAGTGGTGATGTAAAAAAATAAACGAAAAGAGAGAACCAGATAAGAGAGACAGAGACGTATAGACAGACAGACGATGACAGGAAGGGGAGACAGAAAGCCCAAGAATAAAAACAGGAAACCCAAAGACAGTGAACAAATGAGAGAGAGAGAAAGAGAGAGAGAGATGAATAAATAGATAGACAAAGACAGACAGAGAAATATATTGAGAGAGAGAGAGAGAGAGAGAGAGAGAAAGCTAACGAAGAACGGCAGTAATTACCCAGATATCAATCGACTGTTCTCAAGACGTGTGTGTGTGTGTGCCCGAGGTTATACACAGCCTGCAGGGAACAATAGTTAAGGGTGAAGGCGCTAATAACTGCCTTAAACACTCTTGTCATTACGGGTCTTATCTCTGAGGAGGAAGTTAAGAAACGAGGCAAAGATGAAGAAGACTGCCAAGAGATTAAGACGATGATAAAGATGATGTGGAAGGAGATAAAGAGAGAGATGAGTAAACAGGATAATAGTGGATTGATATATTGAGTTCTTGTTCTTCTTCTTGTTCTTCTTCTTGTTCTTCTTCTTGTTCTTCTGTTGTTTATTGTTGGTATTGTTGTTTTATTGTTGTTGTTGTTTTTGAATAGTTGAAGCCAAAAACGATAAGTAATTAACTTGATTAATTTGGATGTAACTATGAAATTGTCTTAATTGATATTTAAGTACGCTTATTTACGTCTCCTGTCATTGATATAAGAGATTTTAAATAATCACACTTAAGAAAGCCACTTAATCACACTTAAAGGCTTCATCAGTCCAAGTCGAGTTGTTTAGTAGTAATCGCACTTGGAATAATTAATCTTTTCATTCCAAGTGTCTTAAGTCATCGCACTTTAGGATATTATCCACAAAATCCACAGATCTTAAGTAATTGCACTTAACACTACATGTGGTCCAAGTGTTAAGTAATTGCACTTACGATCTCGACACTTTTAAATAATCCTCACTTAAGGGATAATTACACTTGAAAATCATTCTACTTAAGGTTTTAAGTCGTTAGGGATAAGGCACTCAAGTCATCATACTCAACACCTTAGTCATCGTTCTCAATGTCTTAAGTCATCATACTCAACACCTTAGTCATCGTTCTCTCTGTCTTAAGTCATCATACTCAACACCTTAGTCATCGTTCTCAGTGTCTTAAGTCATCATACCCAACACCTTAGTCATCGTTCTCAGTGTCTTAAGTCATCATACCCAACGCCTTAGTCATCGTTCTCAGTGTCTTAAGTCATTATACTCAACACCTTAGTCATCGTTCTCAGTGTCTTAAGTCATTATACTCAACACCTTAGTCATCGTTCTCAGTGTCTTAAGTCATCATACTCAACACCTTAGTCATCGTTCTCAGTGTCTTAAGTCATCATACGCAACACCTTAGTCATCATTCTCAGTGTCTTAAGTCATCATACCCAACACCTTAGTCATCGTTCTCAGTGTCTTAAGTCATCATACCCAACACCTTAGTCATCGTTCTCAGTGTCTTAAGTCATCATACCCAACACCTTAGTCATCGTTCTCAGTGTCTTAAGTCATCATACCCAACACCTCAGTCATCGTTCTCAGTGTCTTAAGTCATCATACCCAACATCTTAGTCATCGTTCTCAGTGTCTTAAGTCATCATACCCAACACCTTAGTCATCGTTCTCAGTGTCTTAAGTCATCATACCCAACACCTTAGTCATCGTTCTCAGTGTCTTAAGTCATTATACTCAACACCTTAGTGATCGTTCTCAGTGTCTTAAGTCATTATACTCAACACCTTAGTCATCGTTCTCAGTGTCTTAAGTCATCATACTCAACACCTTAGTCATCGTTCTCAGTGTCTTAAGTCATCATACTCAACACCTTAGTCATCGTTCTCAGTGTCTTAAGTCATCATACCCAACACCTTAGTCATCGTTCTCAGTGTCTTAAGTCATCATACCCAACACCTTAGTCATCGTTCTCAGTGTCTTAAGTCATCATACCCAACACCTTAGTCATCGTTCTCAGTGTCTTAAGTCATCATACCCAACACCTTAGTCATCGTTCTCAGTGTCTTAAGTCTATGCTCTGCCCCAACTTACCTTGATCTGTAGACCTCCAGTGTCTTAAGTCATCATACCCAACACCTTAGTCATCGTTCTCAGTGTCTTAAGTCATCATACCCAACACCTTAGTCATCGTTCTCAGTGTCTTAAGTCATCATACCCAACACCTTAGTCATCGTTCTCAGTGTCTTAAGTCGTCATACCCAACACCTTAGTCATCGTTCTCAGTGTCTTAAGTCATCATTGTAATGCTACAAAGATTTAAGAGTAGAAGATATAGAGATAGAGTATAAAGAGAGGAAGACTTTGGTAGCGTGGCCGTGATAGTTATTTACTCTTATCGTACACTGGTCGTATCTTACACGTCAATACACATCTATCACGTTCTTAAAGGCGACTTCTCAAACACCGCTTCGTTACAACTTTTTATTAATTACGAACATGACATGGACACATTAATAACACCTTCTATTGAAGTTACTAGGACATTATATTTACGTTACTAGGACATCATATTACGTTACTAGACACTCTGATTCTCGGACACGAACATGAAATGAATACACTTCCCACATAGGTAACTCATCCCATGGAAAGCTCTGACAAACACTCACGTGACCTAGGGGAGGCCTAGCAGGTAGTCCTGGGTTGTCTCTATGGGAGACTGCTTAGCTCGGCGCCGGAGGGAAGTCTCGGTCCTGACCGGAGGCGACTTGCCTCCGGCCCTTGACTTCTCTCGAGCAGGCCTGGTGGTGTAGTAGCTGGCCACCTTGTTACAAGACAACTCCCTCTCTGCGAATCCCTCGAGGGAGGACCAGGACGTCCTATATATTGGGATGCGAGCCGTCAGGTTCAGCTGGCCGGGGGGGGGCGGCGAAGGGTCTCCTTACATTTGACCTCGCAAATGTGAGGTCATGTCTGGACTTTTCAGAACTATCTGGGAAAGTCATCAGGTGGGGCCGTGTGTATATTGGGAGAGCAACCGTGAGAGTTCCCCTACACTTGACCTCCCAAACGTCGGGTCAGACTGGAGTTTCTGAGATGTAAGGAGAAGTCATCAGGTGGGGCCGTGTGACACGAGAGGCCCTGGTTGATTTGTGGCCCCTTGAGTTGGGCTCCAAGGGTTACATTTGACCTAGCTAATGTGAGGTCAGGACCGGCCTTTGTTCAGAGAGTAGGTTATTGTATATTGGAAGAGAGTCGGCTGGTGCCTTCTTACATGTTTTGTTGGGGCCACATGTCACATGGGAGGGGAGCTAGGCTGATTTACAATCCTTGGTCAACCGCAGAGTTACCCTATACTTTTGACCTCGGCTAATGTCGGGTCAAGTCTGGCTTTCCTCGCGATGTAAGCTGTGGTCTGACAACCCCTCACTACACCTCCCGCCAAGACCAAAGCTTACATGCTCAGAAAACTGATGACACATTTAAAGTAGACAGTAACATCATGTGCAGTATCTAATATAGTCCCTGAGGCGATAATGCATCCTTACATTTTACAAATAATAACCCTAGAGATGTATGTTTTTCTACTGGCATAGTTTGATCTGACAAAGCTTACTATACCTCCCGCCAAGATTAAAGCTTCTATGACAGGAGAAAAAAATAAAATACATACACAGTAATTGAACATAGAGTGATCTAAAGATCCTTCATATCTAGCATAGTGTCCGAGGCAAACTTGCAAATCACATTCTACAAACAAAAACAGGTGTTACATTGCCTAACCAGGCCGTGTCAAAATAATAATTCATCTCAGTCAGTAAATGGCTACAACATTGTGTTTGGTAATACAAAACATTGATCAAATGAACTCATAGAAAAAGTGACTAATCTTTTTAAAAAAACATTCTTTCCTGGTGGTGTAGTAGCTGGCCACCTTGTTACAAGACAACTCTCTCTCTGCGAATCCTCCGAGGGAGGACTAGCACGTCCTATATATTAGGAGGCGAGCCGTCAGGTTCAGCTGGTCGGGGGGGGGCGGCGAAGGGTCTCCTTACATTTGACCTCGCAAATGTGAGGTCAGGTCTGGACTTTTCAGAACTATCTGGGAAAGTCATCAGGTGGGGCCGTGTGTATATTGGGAGAGCAACCGTGAGAGTTCCCCTACACTTGACCTCCCAAACGTCGGGTCAGACTGGAGTTTCTGAGATGTAAGGAGAAGTCATCAGGTGGGGCCGTGTGACACGAGAGACCCTGGTTGATTTGTGGCCCCTTGAGTTGGGCTCCAAGGGTTACATTTGACCTGGCTAATTGTGAGGTCAGGTCCGGCCTTTGTTCAGAGAGTAGGTTATTGTATATTGGAAGAGGGTCGGCTGGTGCCTTCTTACATGTTTTGTTGGGGCCACATGTCACATGGGAGGGGAGCTAGGCTGATTTACAATCCCGGTCAACCACAGAGTTACCCTATACTTTCGACCTCGGCTAATGTCGGGTCAAGTCTGGCTTTCCTCGTGATGTAAGCTGTGGTCTGACAACCCCTCACTACATCAGTGTCTTAAGTCATCATACCCAACACCTTAGTCATCGTTCTCAGTGTCTTAAGTCATTATACCCAACACCTTAGTCATCGTTCTCACTGTCTTAAGTCATCATACCCAACACCTTAGTCATCGTTCTCAGTGTCTTAAGTCATCATACCCAACACCTTAGTCATCGTTCTCAGTGTCTTAAGTCATCATACCCAACACCTCAGTCATCGTTCTCAGTGTCTTAAGTCATCATACCCAACACCTTAGTCATCGTTCTCAGTGTCTTAAGTCATCATACCCAACACCTTAGTCATCGTTCTCAGTGTCTTAAGTCATCATACGCAAACTCGTAATCGTAGTTTTTTCCCCCGTAATCTAACCTGAGCTCATTTCATATCATTACACTTAGGTTTAATGGGTCGCAATTCAAATTGTTGTTCTGGCTGTGGGTGGCAGTAAAAAACGTTTGAAAAACATTGTTCTAATATGTATGAGAATATATTCGTCGCTGTCACTAATATTTACGTGTATTTATCCACATATATTCTTATCACCCAGACGTACGTGATAGGAGGAGTGAAGGACAATGGTATATTATTATGTGGGGCTGGCAACAAGTCGATCTGTTGTGTAGTTAGAGAAGAAGAGGCGATATTTCATGACAAGTGTCGTGAGTGTGTGGGGGGTGTGTGGGGGAGTGTTATTGTGTGGGCAGTGTTGTGGGTGAAGAATTGATGTGAGGGAGTGTTGGTGTGCGGGAGGAAGGGTAAACGGGAAAAGGCATTACTTCACTGAGAGACTGGTGGTAACTTGGCATCAGTAGATAAGCATAAAATAATAAACATAAAATCCTTTAAACAAAGAAAACACAGATAAACACCGAAGATAAGAGAAGATAAGAAAAACAAAAGTAATAAGAGTAAAATATTCAAATTTTGGTAAGATAATAAGATAAGTGACTGCTGGACAGGACCATAAGACATGGTACCTTGTGGGGGTCTAGTTAGGAGTTTATTTTTACAGCATAACATAGTGGTCCAGGTTCCAGGTCATAGTTATTTATTTTAGTTGAGTAAATTTTCTCGGGATATGAAGGATAAAAATGGTGCTTGTGTGTGTGTGTGTGTGTGTGTGTGTGTGTGTGTGTGTGTGTGTGTGTGTGTGTGTTATAATCTTAAAGCGTTCACGTATATGTAAAAGCTTGTAAACCCGGACCATTACGCTCACCATCACCATTAAAACTCACCATCACCTCTTCTCTTATATCTCACCATCATTCCTTTTAGCTATCTTTTTTATCATTACTTCTTCATTCATGCTTCAGTGGTGCACCAGTAACCCTTCACCAGCATCGGTCCTCTAGTGAATAGTTCCTCCAGTCACCTCACCATCATTTCACCATAATATCACCATTCTCATCGTTACCTCACTGTGGCCTTCCCAAGAACTTCACCATCTCTTTTACTATCACCATCACCTCACCATTACTTCACCATAACACCAGGGTCCGTTGCTACCCACACGATGACGTCACCATCTGCAACGAGGACAATTTTTCTACTCCATGTCCGGTGCTTCGGGCTCGTGTGAGTAACCATAGTGTAGGTATAGACAGCGGTGGTGAGAGAAAATAGTGTAGGCCTCTCCATTGTGGGTGAGAGACACTCATAATATTTAAAGTGTTTACCATGGAAGCTGTGACCCCCCCCCCTAGTTCGCCAGGCCACCGCCAGGGGGACATTAATCAACATTCCAGAAGTTGTATTTATGTTACATGTGGTATTTTTGCAGTTTTTCTTCAATAATTGATTTATTTTCGCAGTTCTTAACGTGATTTTAAACTCAAATAGCAGAGTTACCGTTTCGCTGTTGTTTATAACTGTTTGGTATTCTTTTGTTTGTGTTTTGGTAAAGGTTCTTGCAAAATGTCTTCATGATTCACGACACTCACACACACGACAGTCAAACACGCACACACAAGTGTATCTTGAGTTAGTAGCCAAGATTGGCTGTAAAAGGGCCACACACAGCTTCAATACAATTGTAACTCTGCTATTGGAGTATAAATTCATACAAATCCTGAGAAAAACTACGAAAATATATGAATTATTAAAGAAAAACAACAAAACCACCTTCACAAAAGCCGACAGTAGACCCCTGGCGGTGGCCTGACGAACTACGTCTAGCACCGCCGGGACCAGTTCGAGGCTGGGCCCAGCCAGTTGGTTTTTTTTTTAATGGGAATTAGCCCACCCGGGCACAGATCAAACGACCCACAACGGGGCCTGGGGGGGGGGAGGGGGCGAAAAAGGAACAGAAATAAATTTAAAATATAGAAGAAAAAGGTTATACTGTGTTAATGTACACCAGTAGGAGGGTTTCTATTTACTGGGGTTGGCGTCTCTTGGTGCCGCAGTAGGTGATTGGTGCTTTGGTAGAGTTAGTTTGTCTAACTGTCTCTGTCCGTCTGTCTCTCAGTCTCTGTCTGTCTTTGTATCTCTGTTTGTCTGTCCGTCAGTCTGTCTATCTGTCTGTCTCAGCCTCTCTGTCTTTCCACTATGTCGGTCTCTGGCTGTCTGTTCTGTCTCTCTGTCTTTCTGTCTGTTTTTTGTTGAAAGGAGTTGTTGAGTTAGGTTGTTTTTATTGAGAGGGTTGTCGCTGAGGTTGGGTATGGAGAATTGTAAGTATTTCTGTGCGGCTTTGTCTGGGGGGGTGGGGGTGTTGCTGTGTTTGGAGGTTGGTTGGTATTTTATTTTATTGTATTTATTTATTATTTTATTTCATTTTTTATTTTTTTATTTATTAATTTATTTATTTATTTTTATTTTTATTTTGTTATTTATTTATTTATTTTTTGTTGGGGGGCCGGAGGTCGGGTATGTTGATTTATAGGATAGGATTCCTTAGGGAGGATTTGTAGACAGACAGACAAACAGAGACAGTTAGAAAAACAGACAGACGGACGGACACAGACAGACAGACAAACAAAAAGACAGACACACAGAAA
>NW_024728022.1:0-20231 GCF_018991925.1 Homarus americanus
TATTGGGTGAAAATGTATATTACCGAGCGTAGTTAAATATATTTCACTTTCAACAATACAAAGGAAATGGTTACTTAAGACTCGTAGGAAGCTTTGTGTAATCTGGTTCAAATTTGGTAGATGCTGCTCCCACAAGTTCCTTTGTGTTAGTGAGCGGTAGTGTACTTGTTCTTATCGTAAGTCTGCTGGCAACATTGAAACACCATGAAGTCTACTGGTGTCTCTGTTATGTGATGCACTTTTTTTTTCCCCAAATTCCACTAATGACTCTGTAGGTCCAGGATCTACAACTGTGCATCACCAAGACCTGCCTCGTCAATATATCGTCAAAAAAAATCATGGACTTGAAACAAATGGGGGCAAAATTATCTTATTCTGAATCTCAAAAAAAAACCCTGTGAATTTGGGCTGTTATCATTACAAGCATTGAGTGTGTACTTGTGTGTGTGTGTTACCAGCTGCCAGGTGTAATGTTTCTCAGTGTATCAAAGAGTATCACATTTGGTTGCATCAAGTGTTCAAACAACCTCATCTTACTTTATCAACTTAGGCGGCCACTCATCACATATTTTGGATGCCGTCATGACGGCCGCAAATTTTAATTTTCTGGCCGCATGCAACCGGAAATAGAAAGGTTGCGGACCTTTGGTGTAGAATAATACTGTACTAACACTTGTCTGTCGTGTGGATGTGTATCTGTGTCCAGAAACTTCTTAGCTCTGTCTTAAAACTGTGTTGGTGTCGCCTCACCAGTTTAGTCTCAGCATCCTCCAGATATACAATAAATATACAAAATGAAATTCAGTCAAGATCTATTTCTAAGAATGATTCAAGAGACAATTGGTTTATATTTTCACGAAATTGTTCTGAAGGTTGTGACTCCATATTACAGGTTATATATACATGAACACCTTGGGAAGTGTCTGTTATTCCTGTACCAGTAGTCAGAAATCTACAGCGGGATCTGGTAAGGAAATCTGTACCCAGGTAAAGCTTCCTTCATGCCTGTTAATCTGGTGAAAAGGCATGAATGTATAATTGGAATGACGAAATAAAATTGGCTAAATTGATATTTTTTGTCATTAATATTAAAAAGAATACAGTATATACTGTATATATATATATATATATATATATATATATATATATATATATATATATATATATATATATATATATATATATATATATATATATATATATATATATATATATATATACCCCCACGCTCCCTCTCCACCCCCACGCTCCTTCCATCCACGCTCTCCCCTACCCTCCAAGCATTCTCCCTACCCTCACGTTCTCTTCCTCCCTGCCCGCTCTTTCCCTACCTCCACATTCTCTCCCTCCCTCCCCGCTCTCTCCCTATCTCGACGTTATCTCCCTCCCTTGACGTTTTCTCCCTTCCTTGACGTTCTCTCCCTCCTTCCACATTCTGTCTCTCCCTGTACGCTCCCTCCCTCCGTCTATACTTCCTCCCTCCCTTCCACTCTCACTTCCGATGTACCCACCTTTGCTAGCCACCCTATCTCCCTCGCCAACACTTCCCTCCCTTCCCCTCCATCAGTTCCCTTTCCCATCTCCCCTCCCCCCACCAGACCCCCATTCCTGTCGATAAATCTACACTCCATACTGTATTATTAAACAGATTTCGTGAATTAGATCCCATGCAACATTTGAATATACAGGGTATATATTTTTTCAACCTCGCTAAAATTGGAGGTTTGTATCGTCAATGGACAGCATTTGTTAATAACCAACCAAATGTTACTGGGTTAACCTGAGCTTGGAGGGAAAATAATGTCACTTAGTCTGTATGTGATGATTTTTTTTTCCTCGATAAGTTGTTCTAAGGTTAATATTTGGTGATGATAATAAATGTTTGCGTAAATTGGCGGTGGTTTAGGTTTTTGTTTTCTGTTGTCTTTTTTTTTATTCTTTATCATGTAAGTTATTATTTTTCATCTTTTATTTTTGGTGAATTCAGTGTGAAATTTTATATAAATATTAATTTTTTTTATGTAAATTACCATTTGATATGTTCAGTAATTTATATAAATTCTTATGATATTCGTTATATAAATTAAGTGATTTTATAGATAATTTTGTGTAGAATGTTATTTTGTATGTTGGTTATTCTATATAAACTGCCATTTGTATAATTTAGTATGTGGGGTTTATTTCAGTGAGCCGCTGCAGCTTGTTCATAATCATTTCATTTGTACCAAAACAACATTATAGGACCGGTGATGTCCCCAGGGCAACATTATCACAGTACCAAAATTAAGTGATAAACCTTGTTCAAAATACTCTATAGTATAAGAAACACACACAGGTAAACAGAACACGTAACCTTATTAATCACCCAGGTGTATCGAGGAAGTTATACTGTAGTGCAGAAACTTGTTAATTGTATGGAAGGTTTTTGTTTTTCTATTTGCTGATCAAGGACTTGTATTGGTATTACACAGTTAAATTTGGTAAAGAGCATTTAACCGTATACGCTCATAATGATTAGTCACATTGGTTCTCAAATACACACTCTCTCTCTCTCTTGTACGTACGTGTGTCTGTGTATGCATGATTACCTTTAAAAAATGATGTCCTTCCACAAACGATAATAAATGACTCCCGTATATGACCCTTTGAACAAGACACGCTGCTGTGTAACTTCTTAATAATAACCCGCTCCACACTTTATATTCACCCCCCCTCCTCTCCTCATCTGTTTTCCTAACCCTCATCTTGTCCCAAGTTGGGTTTCCTAAGGACACATTTTCGTACATTTTAACTCATCCCATGGAGGACGGAACACCTCCCAGGTTCGCCACGTCTCTCTCTGCCAGCCCCTAGATCTGTACCAGGCGTCTCACGGGCGACTGTACTTAAGCATGCCCATAGTGATGGAGTGATAGCTGCTGTTTGGTCGGTGTTTGTCAGGTATTGGTTGTATATGTGATGAATAATAGCTGTGGTTATTATTATTATTATTATACTTTCTTTTTAGTTGTGGGAGGGATAAGTGTGTTAGGTCGCTTGATTTTGGTCTCAACTTTGTCAGTGACGTTACGTGGACTCGGGGGGGGGGGGTCGCTTGCTTAATTATACACTACCTGCAAGCACCCAAAAATGTAGCTTATTACAACGCTAAGTGCTCGTTAACTTAATGCTGGAGCTGAAAGAGAAATACGACATTAATATTGAAGGTGTTAAAGATTAGGACGATAATTTGCTTTGGGGTGGAATTGGGGAGTGAAGTCGATATCAATAATAATAATAATCATCATCATCATCTCTGGGTATAGTAATGGTAATAATAGTGTGTAATTAATCACAAGAATTAGTTACATATAGCGATGAGTTCGTTTGTAATTATATAGACCCTTTAACACACAAACAAATGGTAGTTGAAATTGTGTGCACTAAGAGGAGGTCCGTGCCTGAGTACACCACACTACCACGGCACTGTACGTGCTGACAGATCACAACTGATATTTACATTTAAATGAACTTTGCATAAAAATACTGAATGGGAACCTGACATGCACGTCCAGCCATTGTTGTTGTGACATGATTTATGTGGATTATTTTTCAATGTTGTTAAAGCGTTTATTTATCTACAGTGTGCCGGGGGGGGGGAGGAGGGGGTCACTCCTTGTATGTTTGTTTGGAATTAAATTATCTTAAGACGGATTTCAACGGCTAACATCAAAGTTAGATTATAGGTTAGATTATATATTCGTCGATATTTAATATAATTTTGAAGAAGGTTGCAATAAAGTGAACTGGATAGATGTAATAAAACTTGGTAGGTGGGTGTAATGCTGCTGAATTAAGAAGTGATAAAGGCTATGTGAGTATATATGAACGGCTCTAGGTCACGGCTCTAGGTCACGGGACTAGGTTTACGGTTTTAGTTCACGGCTCTAGGTCACGGCTCTAGGTCACGGGACTAGGTTTCCGGTTCTAGTTCACGGCTCTAGGTCACGGGGCTAGGTTTACGGTTCTAGTTCACGGCTCTAGGTCACGGGACTAGGTTCACGGCTCTAGGTCACAGATGTAGGTCCTGGCTCAAGGTCACGGTTCTAGGTTACGGGACTAGGTCACGGCACGGCACGGCTCGGCTCTAGGTCACGGCTAAAGGTCACGGCTCTGTCACGGTTCTAGGTCACGGCTCTTAAATAACAGCTATAGGACACGATGCAAAGTCACGGCTCTAGGTCACGGGACTAGGTTTACGGTTCTAGTTCACGGCTCTAGGTCACGGCTCTAGGTCACGGCTCTAGGTCACGGCTAAAGGTCACGGCTCTCTCACGGTTCTAGGTCACGATGCAAAGTCACGGCTCTAGGTCATGGCTGTCACGACTCAGGGTCACGGCTGTCACGGATATATGTCACGGATCTTGGTCACGGCTCTAGGACACAGCCCTAGGTCACGGTTCAAGGTCACGGCTCTAGGTCACGGGTTTAGGTCACGGATCTAGGTCACAGTTCAAGGTCACGACTCTGTCACAGTTCAAGGTCAAAGTTCTAGATCAAAACTCTAGGTCACGGCTCTAGGTCACGGTTCAAGGTCACGGTTCAAGGTCACGGTTCAAGGCAAGGTTCTAGGTCACGGCTCTAGGTCACGGATCTAGGTCACAGCTCCAGGTCACGACTCTGTCACGGTTCAAGGTCAAAGTTCTAGATCAAAACTCTAGGTCACGGCTCAAGGTCGCGGTTCAAGGCAAGGCTCTAGGTCACGGCTCTAGGTCAAAGACTTTCGACGAAATACCTCATTATCGGGTGGACAGTTTAATTTAACTTTGCCAAAAAATTGGATAATGTCTCCTCATAACCCCACCCTTCCTCTCCTTTACCTTACCTTCCCCCTCTCTCCCTCTCCCCCTCTCTCCCTCTCCCCCTCTCTCTTCCCTCTTTCCCTCTCCCTTCCCTCTCTCCCTCCTCTCTTTCCTTTTCCATTTCTCCTTCTCCCTCCCCCTCCCTTTATTCCCTCTCCCTTCTCTCCCACCCCGTCCTCTCCCCTCCCTCTCTCCTTCTCCCTCTTCTCCCTTCCCCTCTGCCATCCCCCTATCCATCCCCTTTCTCCTTCTCCCTCTTCTCCCTTCCCTCTGCCATCCCCCTATCCATCCCCTTTCTCCTTCTCCCTCTTCTCCCTTCCCCTCTGCCATCCCCCTATCCATCCCCTTTCTCCTTCTCCCTCCTCTCCCTGCCCCTCCCTTTCTCCCTCCCTTCTTTCCCACCCCTTTCCCCTACCCTCTATCCCATCCACTTTCTCCTTTTCCCTCTTCCTTCCCTTTCCCTCCTTCCCCTTTCTCCTCCACTCCCTCCCCGTTCTTCCTCCACTCAGCCTCCCTTCTTCTTTCACTCAATAAAATTATTATTATTATTATTATTATTATTATTATTATTATTATTATTATTATTATTATTTCTGCTTCAGTAAAGAGATATAGGAAAGAGGTAATTTTGTCTGTTAAAAAAAAAGAGATATAGGAAAGAGGTAATTTTGTCTGTTAAAAAAATAAAAATAAAAAATTCCAAAGGAAACTCAGATCTTTTGGTTTGATATGCAACACACACTAAAAAATTATTGTTTTTTCTCATGTACTGTAGTGTATATTGTTATGGTGATTCCAAAACTTTGATCCCTTTTTTTGGAGAAATTCATAGAACAAAAATTATAAGCCCTTTAAAATTTTAATGATCTATATAAAAATGTTAACCTAACCTACCTAACTTAACCTAACTGGAAACTGACTTAACTATCATAAAATAAAGTATACTGTCTTTCATATTTTAAAGGTTGGATTAAGGACAAATTCACTTCAGTTAATTTATGGTCACAGTTAATTAGTCAAGTCTGACATATTTCTGTTGTACGTATATCACATTTATTGAATATTCATAATTTCATTATCTTTGAATATCCAAGAATTGTAATATAAAAACAATTAACGGTAAAGGCAGTCATACCTGTGATTACTTTCTACAATTATTGCATCTAGTTATAATTGAGTGGAGCATCAAGGTGAGTTAGGTAAGATACAAGGAGTTTAAAGATGAAAATGTATTACGGTCTCTCCTCGACTTACGACGGTGTTCCCTCCCGACGACCAGGTCGTAATACCTCAAATATTGTTATTAAATATTATCATCAATGACTTCTTTTGGTATTAAACAATACAATTTGGTGCTAATTTTTTCCTCTTATATAAAGTAGCTTTAGTGTATAGGGTGAAACATCAATCATGAAGTGATTGTCATTAGAACTTTACGGGGTCTGAATTTGTAAAAAAACACAACTAATGTGTTTAATCTACTCATAATCAATTTGGTAAAATGAATGTTTAGGTCATCCACCTCTACTTGGCATTTGAAAAAACATAATTTCAATGTCACCAAACCTAACCTAACCCAACTTAACTAATCTAACATAACCTAACTTAACTGGTAAAAATCGGTCAACTTAAAATCATTAAATTCGCTTGATGGCCAAAAAGATAATAATATCATCAATTCCATTTATTTTAGAAGGACTTATTCATTTTTGTTGAAATCATGGACATACAAAGCCAATATATCTACATTTGATTCTACCAGTGTGAATGGCAAAGTTAATTAATATCACCACTCCAACTGTTGGCCCAAACAAGTCGTAAAGTAGTTCTTTTTTGTAATACATCGAGTCACTAAGGGAATATAAAAATAAAACATGAATTTAGGTCACTGAATTTATCTTATTAGTAGCAAATTGTGGTTAAACTGATGCACAAATGAAACATGCCTGGGAAGTACCTAGCACTAGTTACCTGGCATATTTGGACTTATTAAAATATGAAATCTCGGCTAATAAGTAATTATACTAAGGAAATAATTATTCTGGTAGTGCTGGACTGTTATTAATTGCCCTCATTACGAAAATTGGGTCGATATTAATTCTGATAAAGGACGTCATTCACCATCCCAGAGGAAGCTGTTCTCACCACTCTTCAAATAGACCATTTACGACTTTTTTTTAGTTCAATTTGATTTCAATACATTTCTACACATAAATTAGTTGTATTAGTTATCTTAAAGGCTTACCTTTTATGATGGTTAGGCGAATTTGGAGGATATAAACGGCGATGAGACAAGTAGAGGCTGGCGGCATTTTTCGTACACAAACATGGACCGCTTTTAAAAAGAACAATACAATTCTGCATGTGCTGTTCTGTATGGAGTCTCTGTTGTTTTGACGCTTTTTTGTTTTTTAATGCCCCAATTTAAAAGAGTGACTTACAGTAGATGAATTCGCCATTTGGGGGTAAGGGTGGGGGGAGTGAGGGTGGGGGATGGGGGTTGGCGGGGTGAGGGTGGAGGGTGGGGGATGAGGGGTGTGGTAATGGAGAAGGTTTAGGTGAGGGAATTTAGTGGACAAAGACTTGAGAATCCAACAGACATATACACAAGATAGTCATACACACACATACATGGCAGTCATATGCACAAGACAGTCATACACGCACACAAACGACAGTCATGTACACAACAAGAAAGTCATACACACAAACACACACACGACAGTCATGTACACAACAAGATAGTCATACACGCACATACATGGCAGTCATATGCACAAGACAGTCATACACGCACACACACACACGAGTCATGTACATAACAAGATAGTCATACACGCACATACATGGCAGTCATATGCAAAACAAGACAGTCATACACACACATACATGGCAGTCATATGCACAAGACAGTCATACACACACATACATGGCAGTCATATGCACAAGACAGTCATACACACACATACATGGCAGTCATATACACAAGATAGTCATACACACACATACATGGCAGTCATATGCACAAGACAGTCATACACGCACACACACACCCGAGAGTCATGTACACAAGAAGACAAGTCATACACGCCCACATAGCTTGAATGTTGTACGGAGTGCCCCATTATATCTCTATGTTAATAAACGTCTACTTTTGGAGGTTGACTGCGTAAATATATGAATTATTAAAGAAAAACAGGAAAAACAGCTAATGTAACATAAATAGACCTTCCAAAAAGTCGATAGTAATTCCCCTGCCTGTGACACGACGAAGTAAGTATCTCTATCTAGCTCCTCCAGTCCTAGATCGAGGCAAGGCCAAGCCAGTTCATCACTTATTAACTAAACTCTCGGGTAGGTGTAGGTTAGGTAGGGTAGGACATCCCGTCTATAACCCCCCACCCATCATCCTCTCACCCATCCTGGGAGGTGGGGAATGGTACCATCCGTCAGCCAACAACAGAAGGTACCAAGAACCACTGACTGGGAAGGGTGAGAGGATGAAGGGGTGGGTGTAGTGGGTGGTGTGCTAAAAAAAAATAAAAAAAAAAATAAAAAATAAAATAAATAAAAAAAAATAAAATAAAAAATAAAAAAAATAAAAAATAAAAAAATAAAAAAAAGTGTAGTGTAAGGGTAGTGTATTAAAAAAACGAAAAAAAAGTGTAGTGGGTCGTTGCGTTGGGTCGTTGGGTTCGTTGCGGTGGGTCGTTGGGTTCATTGCGTTGGGTCGTTGGGTTCGTTGCGTTGGGTCGTTGGGTTCGTTGCGTTGCGGTGGGTCGTTGGGTTCGTTGCGTTGCGGTGGGTCGTTGGGTTCGTTGCGTTGGGTCGTTGGGTCTGTTGGTGGTGGTCGTTGGGTCTGTTGCGTTGGTGTGGTGGGTCGTTGGGTTCAGGTTGCGGTGGGTCAGCTGTCTGTTGGTGTTGGCCTGGGTCTGCTGGTGTTGCGTTGGGTCGTTGTCCGTTGCGTTGGGTGGTGGGTCGCTGTCTGGGTTATGTTACAGGCGGGTCGTCAGTTCGCTGGTGTTGTCGTTGGGTTCGTTGCGTTGGGTCGTTGGGTTCGTTGCGGTGGGTTCGTTGCGTTGCGTTGGGTCGTTGGGTTCGTTGCGTTGCGTTGGGTCGTTGGGTTCGTTGCGGTGGGTCGTTGGGTTCGTTGCGTTGCGGTGGGTCGTTCGATTCTTTTGGTGTTTTTTTAACTTAAATGATTAATATAATTGAGAATAATAATTAGAACATTTATAATTACTGTAATTTCTGGTCATTTGTCAACAACATCAGAATTGAGACAGCACAAATAATACGTCATAAAATAGGGTAGTGTTGGGTAGGGTGGTGTATTGGGGGTGTAGGACATCCCGACTATAACCACCCACCCACACCCATCATCCTCTCACCCATCCTGGGAGGTGGGGAATGGTACCATCAGAGAGCCAACAACAGAAGGTACCAAGAACCACCGACTGGGAAGGGTGAGAGGATGAAGGGGTGGGTGGGGTGAGAGGGATGATGGGGAGTGGGGGATGAGGAGAGGGAATCCACATCCTTCCCAGGAAGTGGAGAATGGTACAATCCGTCAGGCGCCGACAGAAGGTATCAGGACCCACCGACTGGGAAGTGTGTGTGTAGGGTGGTGTAGTGGGTGGTGTAGTGTGGGGTATGGTGGTGTAGTGAGGGTGTAGTGGGTCGTGTAGTATGGGGTATGGTGGTGTAGGGTGGTGTACGGTAAGGTATCAGGACCCACCGACTGGGAAGTGTGTGTGTAGGGTGGAGTAGTGTGGGGTATGGTGGTGTAGTGGGGGTGTAGTGGGTAGTGTAGTATGGGGTATGGTGGTGTAGGGTGGTGTACGGTAAGGTATCAGGACCCACCGACTGGGAAGGGTGTGGAATCCCCCCATCCCCCATCCACACCCATCCTGGGAGGTGGAGAATGGCACCATCCGGTAGTTGGCAACGGAAGGTATCAGGACCCACCTACTGGGAAGGGTGTGGAATCCCCCCATCCCCCATCCACACCCATCCTGGGAGGTGGAGAATGGCACCATCCGGTAGTTGGCAACGGAAGGTATCAGGACCCTCCGACTGGGAAGGGTGTGGAATCCCCCCATCCACACCCATCCTGGGAGGTGGAGAATGGTACCATCCGGTAGTTGGCAACGGAAGGTATCAGGACCCACCGACTGGGAAGGGTGTGGAATCCCCCCATCCACACCCATCCTGGGAGGTGGAGAATGGCACCATCCGGTAGTTGGCAACGGAAGGTATCAGGACCCATCTACTGGGAAGGGTGTGGAACCCCATCCCCCCATCCACACCATCCTGGAGGTGAGACCACCAACTGGTGTTAAACGAACAGAACAGGACCCATCTACCGGGAAGGGTGTGAATCCCCATCCCCATCCACACCCATCCTGAGGTGGAGAACAACCAAGAAGTTGCACGGAAGGTATCAGGACCCACTCAACTGGGAAGGGAATCCCATCCCCCCATCTAATATTTCCAACCGGGAGGAGAATGGAAGTTGGCAATGCAAAGGTATCAGGACCCATCTACTGGGAAGGGTGTGAACTCTATCCCATCCACACACCCCATCCTGGGAGGTGGAGAATGGCACCATCCGGTAGTTGGCAACGGAAGGTATCAGGACCCACCTACTGGGAAGGGTGTGGAATCCCCCCATCCCCCATCCACACCCATCCTGGGAGGTGGAGAATGGCACCATCCGGTAGTTGGCAACGGAAGGTATCAGGACCCTCCGACTGGGAAGGGTGTGGAATCCCCCCATCCCCCATCTATCTGTGTCTCTGTGTCTGACTGTTTCTGCCAGTCTGTCTCACAATATCGATCTGTCTGTCTTTCTGATTTTCTGCCTCTGTTTTTCTGTTTGTCTGTCTCTTTCGTCTATATGTTAGTCTATGTCGCCGTCTCTGTTTCTGTCTGTCCCTCTATTTCTCCGTCTGTCTGTCTGTCAGTTGTCTGCTTGTGTCTGCGACAAACAGACAGACAGGCAGACAGAAAGAAACGGACACAGAGACACACAGACAGAGATTGAGATATAAAGACAGACAGAGACTGAGACACACAGACAGAGACACAGACAGACATGACAGAGACCAACAGACAGACAGAGAGATTCCTACAAGTTGTTATTATTTTTTCTTTTACCAAAGTGTTCCTGTTGCTTAACAACTCAATCAGATACGTTATGGTTACGTGGTGAGTCAAGGGACAGTTGTCTGTTTCAGTTTGGGTGACAGCGGTCGAGCCTGAGAAGAGCGCCGGACCTTCTTATTTACGGCGATTCCTTCTTTATCTTGAGTTATTAGCCAAGATTGTCTGTCTCTCCCTGTCTGCCTCTGACTGTCTGTCTGTCTCCGCTCGTCTGTTTGTCTGTCTGTATGTCTTTTTCTGTCTGTGTCTTTCGGTGTGTTTGTCCGTTTGTCTGACGGTTTGTCTGTTTCTGTGTGTCTGTCTGTTTAATGTCTGTCTGTCTGTGTCCGTCCGTCTGTCTGTTTTTCTAACTGTCTCTGTTTGTCTGTCTGTCTACAAATCCTCCCTAAGGAATCCTATCCTATAAATCAACATACCCGACCACCGCCCCCCCCCGCCCCCCAACAAAAAATAAATAAATAATTAACAAAACAAAAATAAATAAATAAATTAATAAATAAAAAAATAAAAAATAAAATAAAATAAAATAAAATAATAAATAAATACAATGAGATAAAATACCAACCAACCTCCAAACACAGCAACACCCCCCCCCCAGACAAAGCCGCACAGAAATACTTACAATTCTCTATACCCAACCTCAGCGACAACCCTCTCAATAAAAACAACCTAACTCAACAACTCCTTTCAACAAAAAACAGACAGACAGATAGAGAGACAGAACAGACAGCCAGTGACCGACACAGTGGAAAGACAGAGAGGCTGAGACAGAGAGGCTGAGACAGAACGAGACAAACACAGACACAGACAGACAGTGACAGACATTGTAAAAATAGACTGGCAGACAGAGACAGACTGACGGACAGACAAACAGAGATACAAAGACAGACAGAGACTGAGAGACAGACGGACAGAGACAGTTAGACAAACTAACTCTACCAAAGCACCAATCACCTACTGCGGCACCAAGAGACGCCAACCCCAGTGAACAGAAACCCTCCTCCTGGTGTACATTAACACAGTATAACCTTTTTCTTCTATATTTTAAATTTATTTCTGTTCCTTTTTCGCCCCCCCCCCCAGGCCCCGTTGTGGGTCGTTTGATCTGTGCCCGGGTGGGCTAATTCCCATTAAAAAAAAAAGCAACTGGCTGGGCCCAGCCTCGAACTGGTCCCGGCGTTGCTAGACGTAGTTCGTCAGGCCACCGCCAGGGGTCTACTGTCGGCTTTTGTGAAGGTGGTTTTGTTGTTTTTCTTTAATAATTCATATATTTTCGGAGTTTTTCTCAGGATTTGTATGAATTTATACTCCAATAGCAGAGTTACAATTGTATTGAAGCTGTGTGTGGCCCTTTTACAGCCAATCTTGGCTACTAACTCAAGATACACTTGTGTGTGCGTGTTTGACTGGCGTGTGTATGAGTGTCGTGAATCATGAAGACATTTTGCAAGAACCTTTACCAAAACACATACAAAAGAATACCAAACAGTTATAAACAACAGCGAAACGGTAACTCTGCTATTTGAGTTTAAAATCACGTTAAGAACTGCGAAAATAAATCAATTATTGAAGAAAAACTGTAAAAATACCACATGTAACATAAATACAACTTCTGGAATGTTGATTAATGTCCCCCTGGCGGTGGCCTGGCGAACTAGGGGGGGGGTCACAGCTTCCATGGTAAACACTTTAAATATTATGAGTGTCTCTCACCCACAATGGAGAGGCCTACACTATTTTCTCTCACCACCGCTGTCTACACCTACACTATGGTTACTCACACGAGCCAGAAGCACCGGACATGGAGTAGAAAAATTGTCCTCGTTGCAGATGGTGACGTCATCGTGTGGGTAGCAACGGACCCTAGTGTTATGGTGAAGTAATGGTGAGGTGATGGTGATAGTAAAAGAGATGGTGAAGTTCTTGGGAAGGCCACAGTGAGGTAACGATGAGAATGGTGATATTATGGTGAAATGATGGTGAGGTGACTAGAGGAACTATTCACTAGAGGACCGATGCTGGTGAAGGGTTACTGGTGCACCACTGAAGTATGAATGAAGAAGTAATGATAAAAAAGATAGCTAAAAGGAATGATGGTGAGATATAAGAGAAGAGGTGATGGTGAGTTTTAATGGTGATGGTGAGCGTAATGGTCCGGGTTTACAAGCTTTTACATATACGTGAACGCTTTAAGATTATAACACACACACACACACACACACACACACACACAAACACCATTTTTATCCTTCATATCCCGAGAAAATTTACTGAACTAAAATAAATAACTATGACCTGGAACCTGGACCACTATGTTATGCTGTAAAAATAAACTCCTAACTAGACCCCCCACAAGGTACCATGTCTTATGGTCCTGTCCAGCAGTCACTTATCTTATTATCTTACCAAAATTTGAATATTTTACTCTTATTACTTTTGTTTTTCTTATCTTCTCTTATCTTAGGTGTTTATCTGTGTTTTCTTTGTTTAAAGGATTTTATGTTTATTATTTTATGCTTATCTACTGATGCCAAGTTACCACCAGTCTCTCAGTGAAGTAATGCCTTTTCCCGTTTACCCTTCCTCCCGCACACCAACACTCCCTCACATCAATTCTTCACCCACAACACTGCCCACACAATAACACTCCCCCACACACCCCCTACACACTCACGACACTTGTCATCAAATATCGCCTCTTCTTCTCTCAATACACAACAGATGGACTTGTTGCCAGCCCCACATAATAATATACCATTGTCCTTCACTCCACCTATCACGTACGTCTGGGTGATAAGAATATATGTGGATAAATACACGTAAATATTAGTGACAGCGACGAATATATTCTCATACATATTAGAACAATGTTTTTCAAACGTTTTTTACTGCGACCCACAGCCAGAACAACAATTTGAATTGCGACCCATTAAACCTAAGTGTAATGATATGAAATGAGCTCAGGTTAGATTACGGGGGAAAAAAAACTACGATTACGAGTTTGCGTATGATGACTTAAGACACTGAGAACGATGACTGAGGTGTTGGGTATGATGACTTAAGACACTGAGAACGATGACTGAGGTGTTGCGTATGATGACTTAAGACACTGAGAACGATGACTGAGGTGTTGCGTATGATGACTTAAGACAGTGAGGACGATGACTGAGGTGTTGAGTATAATGACTTAAGACACTGAGAACGATGACTAAGGTGTTGAGTATGATGACTTAAGACACTGAGAACGATGACTAAGGTGTTGGGTATGATGACTTAAGACACTGAGAACGATGACTAAGGTGTTGGGTATGATGACTTAAGACACTGAGAACGATGACTAAGGTGTTGGGTATGATGACTTAAGACACTGAGAACGATGACTAAGGTGTTGGGTATGATGACTTAAGACACTGAGAACGATGACTGAGGTGTTGCGTATGATGACAGTACTGATAACGATAATAAGAACTGGGTCTCAGTGACTTAAGACACTAGGAACGATATTTGAAGTCATTTGCGTGTGTGATGACTTAAGACACTGAGAACGATGACTAAGGTGTTGCGTATGATGACTTAAGACACTGTGTAATAGCAGTGGTAGGGAGGGAGAGTTTGTGTAATAGCTGTGGTAGGGAGGGAGGGGTTGCATAATAGCTGTGGTAGGGAGGGAGGGGTTGCATAATAGCTGTGGTAGGGAGGGAGAAGTTTATTGTAATAACTGTAGTAGGGGAGGAGGGTTATAATAACTGTGGGGAGGGGTTGCATAATAGCTGTGGTAGGGAGGGAGGGGTTGCATAATAGCTGTGGTAGGGAGGGAGGGAGGGGTTGCATAATAGCTGTGGTAGGGAGGGAGGGGTTGCATAATAGCTGTGGTAGGGAGGGAGGATAGGGCTGTGTACTAGCTGTAGGAGGGAAGGAGGAAGGGACGGAAGGAAGAACTTTACAATAGATGAAGGGAAAAGGAATAAGAACAGACAAAGGAAAAACCGAAAGAGGAATTAACAAAAAAGGAAGGAATTATAGTTAGAGACTTTGAAATAAAAATAACAGGTGATGAAGATTTTAAGAGGTGATAAGAAAAGAAAAGAAAAGAAAAGAAAATAGGTAAAAAAGAGAAGTCGATGATAAAACGTAAGAATGTGTGGATAATGAGGGGGAAGGAAAGTGTAAAGAGGTGTAAGAGAATGAGAGTTATAAGATAAGACGTGATGAAGGAGATGTAAAGGTGCTTGTAAGAGGTTAAGGAAGAGAGTATATGAAGAAAGACGGAAGAAGATAAATAAGAGGAGGAATTAGCAATATATGAAACAGAAACTGAATACCTTGGAATATCTTATTTCATCTATTCAATCTGACACTCACGTTTTTTCTGTGTTTTCTCTCAAGCTCTTCGGACCCAGGCGCGGGTCTTCTTGTTCTGCTGCTCGTTCACTTTTCTGGCAATATCTCCGTCCTTCTCGCCACAGCATTTCGCTTCCTTCGTTCTCACAGTAATATCTCACACTTTTGTTTTTGTTCTTCCTTTTTCATTTAATTTTCCGTTGTTGTTGTTTTACGTCTTTTGTCTGTTGTAGTTCTTTCTTTGTTTCTGTTGATAGGTAAGAGTTCTTTATCATATTAATCATAAAGTACCGCTTATGGGCGTCGTCTTAAGAGACTCTTACCTATTTTATTCCATATTTACAGGTCACGTCTTCATGTTATACATATTGCAATAATCATTTTTTAACAATAAAATTTGGATAATTAATCTTTCATTCATTCGTGTGAAGTTATTTTCACTGTTTGTGTGAGTTTTATTGTTTTTGTTGTCGTTGTGTAAATACACCGGCGTGATTGTTTATGTAACCCATATATTTTTATTTCGATTCCAAGCTGTTGTTTCCAAACTTTACATCATTATCCCCCGACACTGTCATCTTTTTGTCATTTTTTTTACGAGTCGAAAAAAAGTAACTGTTCAAGACCTGCCACTCATATCTTCACAAAAGCCCCCAAATTCACGTCTCCAACACCACTTTTTATCACAAGGGAAACAAATCCTTCAAAAAGACATAATTTCTTTAGGGATTCTTATAATTAAATCACAAATCCATAAATTACATCCCGGGACGATGCAGAGGAATTGTTTACAAAAGTTTCTGTTCTGTTTCTCTTTCTGGGTGGATTCTCCGCCTTGTGTCCTTGAGAGATGAAGTATTTTCCTACTGTGAGATTCTGACAACGATATTCCTTCGTTTACTCAAGTTTGCTGATACAATTTTAGCCGAGTCTGGTGTGTGTGTGTGTGTGTAATAATAATAATAATAATAATAATTAACGGTTTATTGAAAAAGTTCTGCAGCCCGAAGGCTGAAAATCTACATTGGACATAAATGACTTATTACATACATTGGTGGTTTAACAAAAGCCTTCATTAGAGAAAGGTAAAGGAACATACAGTGAACATACAGATTAATGTAGGTGTTGAACAGCAAACACGTAGTGTAGTAACTCTCTCCCAGATGGTATTAGGAGGGACCTCACGTGGTGTAGTAGTTCCCTCACAGATGGTGTTATGAGGGGCCTCACGTGGTGTAAGCTAATTCCCTCACAGATGGTGTTATGAGGGGCCTCACGTGGTGTAATGAATTCCTACGATAGCGTTATGGGGACCTGACGTGGTGTAGTAATTCCCTCGCAGATGGTGTTATGAGGGACCACGTGGTGTAGTAATTCCCTCACAGATGGTGTTATGGGGGACCTCACGTGGTGTAATTACCTCACAGATGGTGTTATGAGGGTCCTCACGTGGTGTAGTAATTCTCTCACAGATGGTGTTATGAGGGACCTGACGTGGTGTAGTAATTCCTTCACAGATGGTGTTATGAGGGGGCCTCACGTGGTGTAGTAATTCCCTCACAGATGGTGTTATGAGGGGGGCCTCACGTGGTGTAGTAATTCCTTCACAGATGGTGTTATGAGGGGCCTCACTTGGTGTAGTAATTCCTTCACAGATGATGGTGTTATGAGGGGCCTCACGTGGTGTAGTGAATTCCCTCACAGGTGGTGTTGCAGGGGCCTCACGCCCAGTGTAGTAATTCCTTCTGGAGTGGTGTTATGAGGGGGCTCACGTGGTGTGTATTCCCTCACAGATGGTGTTATAGGGGCCTCGTGGTGTAGTAATTCCCTCACAGATGGTGTTATGAGGGGCCCTCGTGGTGTAATAATTCCTCTGAATGGCGTTATGAGGGGCTCATCAGTGTAGTAATTCCTTACAGATGGTGTTATGAGGCCTCACGTGGTGCTAATAATTCCACAGATGGTGTTATGAGGGCTCCGTGAATGTAATGATTCCCTCTGAGATGGTGTTATGAGGGGCCTCGTGGACATGGTAATTCCTTACAGATGAATGTTATGAGGGCCTCACGTGGTGTAATAATTCCCTCACCAGATGGTGTTATGAGGGCCCCTCACGTGGTGTAGTAATTCCCTCACAGATGGTGTTATGAGGGTCCTCGTGGTGTGGTAATTCCCTCACAGGTGGTGTTATGAAAGAGGCCTCACTTGGTGTAGTATTCCTTCACAGATGGTGTTATGAGGGGCCTCACGTGGTGTAGTAATTCCCTCACAGATGGTGTTATGAGGGGCCTCACGTGGTGTAGTAACTCCTTCACAGATGGTGTTATGAGGGGCCTCACGTGGTGTAGTAATTCCCTCACAGATGGTGTTATATGAGTGAGGTGTGGTTCCATCGCTGGCTGTTGGGTCTCACGTTATCACTGGGTACCTGGGACTCACTGTGTGAAGGTCAACTTGGGTACCACTGTTACTGTTGAGTTGTTCTCACTGACTTAAGCACTGTTCACCACTGTTCACCTCTGTTTAACACTGGTTCCATTCCTTTTCCAAATGAAATAGTAACTTCTGGCGTGAACTTGTTGATATTCCGGTGGGGAGGAGGGTTCAGGGGAGGGGGTTGGTATGGGCCAACATAACAGTTGACCTGGCTGCTCTGAGAGGAGCGCCAGGTGCAATCTTGACCTTTGGTGGTCAGGATGTGTGTGTGTGTGTGTGTGTGTGTGTGTGTGTGTGTGTGTGTGTGTGTGTGTGTGTGTGTATGTGTGTGTGTGTGTGTGTGTGTGTGGCAGGGTGGGGGTAAGGTACTTGGGCAGAGAACCACATCACCCCCCCGCCGTCGTCTTGTGGATTATTACGATGTTAAGCGTAAGGGAGGTAAAAGCGGAACAATGATTACCCGAAGATTCTGAGACTTCAAGATTGCGGGTTATTTAAGTTTTAATTGGTGTGGAATTACCACTGAGGAAAGTTGAGTCGGCGGTGTTTTTTATATTTATTTTTATTGAATTATAATCGGTACTGAGAAAGAAATACTTGGCTTCTTGTTTGCCTCCGTGACGAAAGAGAGAGAGAGAGAGAGAGAGAGAGAGAAATTATGCCTTTCAGAATACAAGAAAAGTACATAAGGGGCACATAAGATTAATCTGTTTCTATAATAATATTACACAGCCTCCCCCAACCCTCTCCTCCTCCTCCTCCAACTCCTCCAACTCCTCCTCCTCCTCTTCCTCCTCCTCCTCCTCTTCCTTCTCCTCCTCCTTCTCTTCCTTCTCCTCCTCCTCCTCCTCACAGTGCCAGGGACATTGTTCTCTCATGGGTCTCTCTGTGGTATATGGTAGGGTTTCTTCTTCAGCAGGTGACTAATTGCTCTACCTGGCCCTGCTAATGGGTGTCGTTTTTCTAGTTTTTCTTATTACTCTTTTGCTTTTTTATTGTTTGTCTTATAGCGTTTTTCTAACTATAATTTAATTTTTTTCTGTGTAGGTCTCTATCTCTCAATATGAAGCTATCCCTTCATATTTTTTCATATTTTTATTTATTTTTCCTGTTTTTGTCAGTCTTTCCTTCTCTACCTCTCTTTACATGTATGTTTTTACTCTCTCTCTCTCTCTCTCTCTCTCTCTCTCTCTCTCTTCCTCACGGCGGCCATTTGGTAAACGGGGTCACAGTAGACCATACGCACAGGTCTCACGTATAACAAAACCAGGCAAATGATTTATACAGGTGACTGCGGGGGGGAGGGGGGGGATTCCAGGTGGTCCGCCACATTAAACAACTCTCGTTTGTCTGTTGTTCTCTCTCTCTCACTCTCACTCTGTCATTCTTTATTCATTACATAACCTCCCTTCCTATTTCTTACTTTTTTCCATTTCTCTCTCTCTTTCTCTCTCTCTCTCTCTCTCGATCTCTCTTTCTCTCTCTCTCTCCCTCCCTATCTGTTTCTCCTTCTCCCTTTCTTCTAAATATTATGGCTATATGCTTCTCACTCCTCCTAATCCTCTCTTTCATATATCTCTCTCTTACCTCTCTCCTTCTCCTTTTCAATTTATGTCGCTCTATCTTTCTATCTGAAAAGCTATCTTCTCTCTCCCACTGTATGAATCCTAGATGTTTTTAGTGAGTTTCTGTAGGACAACACCATGTAAGTGTACCTCTAGATTGTAACTAATAGGTGTTTCGTGAGAGGAGAAGATAGATATAAAGGTTGAGAGAGAGAGAGAGAGAGAGAGAGAGAGAGAGAGAGAGAGAGAGAGTAAAAACTTCGTGATTCGTTATGGATATGTACAAAGTAACTCTATATATCCTTTAGGAGAGAAAAAAAACCACTACCTCCCTTGTGAGATATCTCTCATTCTCTCCTGGGTGTGGAAAGGACACACCCCTATCTCTCCTTCTCTTGTACATATTAGAGTTTATACATCTCTGACCTGCTAGTTAATTCTCTGGATAATAAACACACGGGAACTTTTCTTATGGGTGAAATTTAGAGCAGACTGCTAAACCTTCACAGAAAAAACACGTTCTTGTCTGACTCTAGGGAGACACATTTTGAGGAGTCTGCACTGAGCTGAGTAACGCCACCTCAAAAATGTCCATCTTGGCTTTCTCTTCTAATTCTTCTTCCTCTTTCTCCTTCTTTCTCTCACCTACTCTTAAATTGGGTTGGATGACTGTGTGTGTGTGTGTGTGTGTGTGTGTGTGTGTGAATTTCAGTCTCAACCAACTTCTGTCACTTTCTACATCCTTCTGTCACTTCTCTCCCTTACCTTCTCTTCTTCTCTTTTCTCTTAGTTAACCCAAACAAAGAAAAAGAAAAACGTTGTCCTCTGTAGTAAGAGAAAACAAATTTCCTTCAGAATGTAAATTAATTTCGGAGAAAGATGT
>NW_024728023.1:0-15934 GCF_018991925.1 Homarus americanus
AAACACGAGGATCCATATATATTTCATTAGTCCAATAAAGCACGCGGACTTCTACATACAATCAACACCTCACCCCGCCAGGATTCGAACCCACGACCCACGAGCCCATGACTGTGAACGGGGAAAGCTACCTCTGGACCACCAGGATAATAAAAGCAGTCCTAGACTCTGATATATTTCACTCAAAGCCTGTTCAACGAGCTTATGGAGCCGAGAAACTCTAATGGGGCTACCCGTATCTTGTAGGTGGTAAGAGTAACATTTTACCAAATCCGGATTCGAAACACGAGGATCCTTATATATTTCATTAGCCCAATAAAGCAAGCGAACTTCTACATACAATCAACACCTCACCCCGCCAGGATTGGAACCCACGGCCCACGAGCCCATGACTGTGACACGGGGAATGCTACCTCTGGACCACCAGGATACTAAAAGGTGTCCTAGACTCTATTATATTTCACACAAAGTTTTTTCATCGAGCTTATGGCGCCGGGATCCTCTAATGGGGACTACCCGTATCTCGTAGGTGGTCAGAGTAACGTTTTACCAAATCCGGCATCGAAACACGAGGATCCATATATATTTCATTAGCCCAATAAAGCACGCGGCCTTCTACATACAATCAACACCTCACCCCGCCAGGATTCGAACCCACGAACCACGAGCCCATGACTGTGAACGGGGAACGCTACCTCTGGACCACCAGGATAATAAAAGCAGTCCTAGACTCTGTTATATTTCACTCAAAGCCTGTTCAACGAGCTTATGGCGCCGAGAAACTCTAATGGGGCTACCCGTATCTTGTAGGTGGTAAGAGTAACATTTTACCAAATCCGGATTCGAAACACGAGGATCCTTATATATTTCATTAGCCCAATAAAGCAAGCGAACTTCTACATACAATCAACACCTCACCACGCCAGGATTCGAACCCACGGCCCACGAGCCCATGACTGTTAACGGGGAACGCTACCTCTGGACCACCGGGATACTAAAAGCAGTCCTAGACTCTGTTATATTTCACACAAAGCCTGTTCAACGAGCTTATGGCGCCGTGAACATTCTAATGGGGACTACCCGTATCACGTAGGTGGTCTGAGTAACGTTTTACCAAATACGGCTTCGAAACACAAGTATCCATATATATTTCATTAGCCCAATAAAGCATGCGGACTTCTACATATAATCAACACCTCACCCCGCCAGGATTCAAACCCACGGCCCACGAGCCCATGACTGTGGACGGGGAACGCTACCTCTGGACCTCCAGGAAACTAATAGCAGTCCTAGACTCTGTTATATTTCACACAAAGCCTGTTCAACGATCTTATGGCGCCGTGAACTTCTAATGGGGACTACCCGTATCACGTAGGTGGTCAGAGTAACGTTTTACCAAATCCTGTTTCGAAACACGAGGATCCATATATATTTCATTAGCCCAATAAACCACGCGGACTTCTACATACAATCAACACCTCACTCCGAAAGGATTCGAACCCACGGCCTACGAGCCCATTACTGTGACCGGGGACTGCTACCTCTGGACCACCAGGATACTAAAAGCAGTCCTAGACTCTGTTATATTTCAATCAAAGCCTGTTCAACGAGCTTATGGCGCCATGAACCTCTTATGGGGACTCCCCGTATCTCGTAGGTGGTCAGAGTAACATTTTACCAAATCCGGATTCGAAACACGAGGATCCATATATATTTCATTAGCCCAATAAAGCAAGCGAACTTCTACATACAATCAACACCTCACCCCGCCAGGATTCGAACCCACGGCCCACGAGCCCATGACTGTTAACGGGGAACGCTACCTCTGGACCACCAGAATACTAAAAGCAGTCCTAGACTCTGTTATATTTCACACAAAGCCTGTTGAACGAGCTTATGGTGCCGTGAACATTCTAATGGGGACTACCCGTATCACGTAGGTGGTCAGAGTAATGTTTAACCAAATCCGGCTTCGAAACACGAGGATCCATATATATTTCATTAGCCCAATAAACCACGCAGACTTCTACATACAATCAACACCTCACCCCGCCAGGATTGGAACCCACGGCCCATGAGCCCATGACTGTGACAAGGCGAACGCTACCTCTGGACCACCAGGATACTAAAAGCAGTCCTAGACTATGTTAAATTTCACACAAAGTCTCTTCAACGAGCTTATGGTGTCGCGAACTTCTAATGGGGACTACCCGTATCACGTAGTTGGTCAGAGTAAGATTTTACCAAATCTGGCATCGAAACACGAGGATCATATATATTTCATTAGCCCAATAAAGCACGCGGACTTCTACATACAATCAACACTTCACCCCGCCAGGATTAGAACCGACGGCCCACGAGCCAACAACTGTGACCGGGGAATGCTACCTCTGGACCACCAGGATACTTAAAGCAGTCGTAAACTCTGTTATATTTCACACAAAGCCTGTTCAACGAACTTATGGCGCCGTGAACCTCTAATGGGGACTACCCGTATCACGTAGGTTGTCAGAGTAACGTTTTACCAAATCCGGCTTCGAAACACAAGGATCCATAAATATTTCATTAGCCCAATAAAGCACGCAGACTTCTACATACAATCAACACCACACCCTGCCAGGATTGGAACCCACGGCCCACGAGCCCATGACTCTGACAAGGGGAAAGCTACCTCTGGACCACCAGGATACTAAAAGCAGTCCTAGACTCGATTATATTTCACACAAAGCCTGTTCAACGAGCTTATGGCGCCGGGAACCTCTAATGGGGACCACCCGTATCTCGTAGGTGGTCAGAGTAACGTTTTACCAAATCCGGCTTCGAAACACGAGGATCCATATATATTTCATTAGTCCAATAAAGCACGCGGACTTCTACATACAATCAACACCTCACCCCTCCAGGATTCGAACCCACGGCCCACGAGCCCATAACTGTGACCGGGGAATGCTGCCTCTGGACCGCAAGGATACTAAAAGCAGTCCTAGACTCTGTTATATTTTACACAAAGCATGTTCAACGAGCTTATGGTGCCGTGAACCTCTAATGGGGACTACCCGTATCACGTAGGTGGTCATAGTAAGGTTTTACCAAATCCGGCTTCGAAACATGAGGATCCATATATATTTCATTAGTCCAATAAAGCACGCGGACTTCTACATACAATCAACACCTCACCCCGCCAGGATTCGAACCCACGACCCACGAGCCCATGACTGTGAACGGGGAACGCTACCTCTGGACCACCAGGATAATAAAAGTAGTCCTAGACTCTGTTATATTTCACTCAAAGCCTGTTCAACGAGCTTATGGCGCCGAGAAACTCTAATGGGGCTACCCGTATCTTGTAGGTGGTAAGAGTAACATTTTACCAAATCCGGATTCGAAACACGAGGATCCTTATATATTTCATTAGCCCAATAAAGCAAGCGAACTTCTACATACAATCAACACCTCACCCCGCCAGGATTGGAACCCACGGCCCACGAGCCCATGACTGTGACACGGAGAATGCTACCTCTGGACCACCAGGATACTAAAAGCAGTCCTAGACTCTATTATATTTCACACAAAGTTTTTTCATCGAGCTTATGGCGCCGGGATCCTCTAATGGGGACTACCCGTATCTCGTAGGTGGTCAGAGTAACGTTTTACCAAATCCGGCATCGAAACACGAGGATCCATATATATTTCATTAGCCCGATAAAGCACGCGGCCTTCTACATACAATCAACACCTCACCCCACCAGGATTCGAACCCACGACCCACGAGCCCATGACTGTGAACGGGGAACGCTACCTCTGGACCACCAGGATAATAAAAGCAGTCCTAGACTCTGTTATATTTCACTCAAAGCCTGTTCAACGAGCTTATGGCGCCGAGAAACTCTAATGGGGCTACCCGTATCTTGTAGGTGGTAAGAGTAACATTTTACCAAATCCGGATTCGAAACACGAGGATCCTTATATATTTCATTAGCCCAATAAAGCAAGCGAACTTCTACATACAATCAACACCTCACCACGCCAGGATTCGAACCCACGGCCCACGAGCCCATGACTGTTAACGGGGAACGCTACCTCTGGACCACCAGGATACTAAAAGCAGTCCTAGACTCTGTTATATTTCACACAAAGCCTGTTCAACGAGCTTATGGCGCCGTGAACATTCTAATGGGGACTACCCGTATCACGTAGGTGGTCTGAGTAACGTTTTACCAAATACGGCTTCGAAACACAAGTATCCATATATATTTCATTAGCCCAATAAAGCATGCGGACTTCTACATACAATCAACACCTCACCCCGCCAGGATTCAAACCCACGGTCCACGAGCCCATGACTGTGGACGGAGAACGCTACCTCTGGACCTCCAGGAAACTAATAGCAGTCCTAGACTCTGTTATATTTCACACAACGCCTGTTCAACGATCTTATGGCGCCGTGAACTTCTAATGGGGACTACCCGTATCACGTAGGTGGTCAGAGTAACGTTTTACCAAATCCTGTTTCGAAACACGAGGATCCATATATATTTCATTAGCCCAATAAACCACGCGGACTTCTACATACAATCAACACCTCACTCCGAAAGGATTCGAACCCACGGCCCACGAGCCCATGACTGTGACCGGGGACTGCTACCTCTGGACCACCAGGATACTAAAAGCAGTCCTAGACTCTGTTATATTTCAATCAAAGCCTGTTCAACGAGCTTATGGCGCCATGAACCTCTTATGGGGACTCCCCCGTATCTCGTAGGTGGTCAGAGTAACATTTTATCAAATCCGGATTCGAAACACGAGGATCCATATATATTTCATTAGCCCAATAAAGCAAGCGAACTTCTACATACAATCAACACCTCACCCCGCCAGGATTCGAACCCACGGCCCACGAGCCCATGACTGTTAACGGGGAACGCTACCTCTGGACCACCAGAATACTAAAAGCAGTCCTAGACTCTGTTATATTTCACACAAAGCCTGTTGAATGAGCTTATGGTGCCGTGAACATTCTAATGGGGACTACCCGTATCACGTAGGTGGTCAGAGTAATGTTTAACCAAATCCGGCTTCGAAACACGAGGATCCATATATATTTCATTAGCCCAATAAACCACGCAGACTTCTACATACAATCAACACCTCACCCCGCCAGGATTGGAACCCACGGCCCATGAGCCCATGACTGTGACAAGGCGAACGCTACCTCTGGACCACCAGGATACTAAAAGCAGTCCTAGACTATGTTAAATTTCACACAAAGTCTCTTCAACGAGCTTATGGTGTCGCGAACTTCTAATGGGGACTACCGGTATCACGTAGGTGGTCAGATTAAGATTTTACCAAATCCGGCATCGAAACACGAGGATCATATATATTTCATTAGCCCAATAAAGCACGCGGACTTCTACATACAATCAACACCTCACCCCGCCAGGATTAGTACCGACGGCCCACGAGCCAACAACTGTGACCGGGGAATGCTACCTCTGGACCACCAGGATACTTAAAGCAGTCGTAAACTCTGTTATATTTTACACAAAGCCTGTTCAACGAACTTATGGTGCCGTGAACCTCTAATGGGGACTACCCGTATCACGTAGGTGGTCAGAGTAATGTTTTACCAAATCCGGCTTCGAAACACAAGGATCCATATATATTTCATTAGCACAATAAAGCATGCGGACTTCTACATACAATCAACACCTAACCCCTACAGGATTCCAACCCACGGCCCACGAGCCCATGATGTGACTGGGGAACGCTACCTCTGGACCACCAAGATACTAAAAGCAGTCCTAGACTCTGTTATATTTCACTCAAAAGCCTGTTCAACAAGCTTATGGCGCCAAAAACCTCTAATGGGGACTACCCGTATCTCATAGGTGGTCAGAGTAACGTTTTACCAAATCCGGCTTCGAAACACGAGGATCCATATATATTTCATTAGTCCAATACAGCACGCGGACTTCTATATACAAATAACACCTCACCCTGCCAGGATTCGAACCCACGGCCCACGAGCCCACAACTGTGACCGGGGAATGCTACCTCTGGACCACCAGGATACTAAAAGCAGTCCTAGACTCTGTTATATTTCACACGAAGCATGTTCAGCGAGCTTATGGTGCCGTGAACCTCTAATGGGGACTACCCGTATCACGTAGGTGGTCAGAGTAACGTTTTACCAAATCCGGCTTCGAAACACGAGGATCCATATATATTTCATTAACCTAATAAAGCACGCGGACTTCTACATACATTCAACTCCTCACCCCGCCACGATTGGAACCCACGGCCCACGAACCCATGACTGTGACCGGGAACGCTACTTCTGGACCACCAGGATACTAAAAGGAGTCCTAGACTCTGTTATATTTCACACAAAGCATTTTCAACGAGCTTATGGCGCCGTGAACCTCTAATGGGGACTACCCTTGTCATGTAGGTGGTCAGAGTAACTTTTTACCAAATCCGGTTTCGAAACACGAGGATCCATATATATTTCATTAGCCTAATAAAGCACGCGGACTTCTACATACATTCAACTCCTCACCCCGCCAGGATTCGAACCCATGGCCCACAAGCCCATGACTGTAACTGGGGAACGCTACCTCTGGACCACCAGGATACAAAAAAGCAGTCCTAGGCTCTGTTATATTTCACACAAAGTCTGTTCAACGAGCTTATGGAGCCGTGAACCTCTAATCGGGACTACCCATATCACGTAGGTGGTCAGAGAAACGTTTTACAAAATCAGGCTTCGAAACACGAGGATCCATATATATTTCATTAGCCCAATAAAGCACGTGGACTTCTACATACAATCAACACCTCAGCCCGCCAGGATTAGAACCGACGGCCCACGAGCCAACAACTGTGACCGGGGAATGCTACCTCTGGACCACAAGAATACTTAAAGAAGTCGTAAACTCTGTTATATTTCACACAAAGCCTGTTCAACGAACTTATGGCACCGTGAACCTCTAATGGGGACTACCCGTATCACGTAGGTGGTCAGAGTAACGTTTTAGCAAATCCGGCTTTGAAACACAAGGATCCATATATATTTCATTAGCCCAATAAAGCACGCGGACTTCTACATACAATCAACATCTCACCCCGCCAGGATTCGAACCCACGGCCCACGAGCCCATGACTGTGACTGGGGAACGCTACCTCTGGATCACCAGGATACTAAAAGCAGTCCTAGAGTCTGTTATATTTCACACAAAGTCTGTTCAACGTGCTTATGGAGCCGTGAACCTCTAATCGGGACTACCCATATCACGTAGGTGGTCAGGGTAACGTTTTACAAAATCAGGCTTCGAAAAATGAGGATCCATATAAATTTCATTAGCCCAATATAGCACGCGGACTTCTACATACAATCAACACCTCACCTCACCAGGATTCAAACCCACGGCCCACGAGCCCATGACTGTGACTGGGGAACGCTACCTCTGGACCACCAGGATACTAAAAGCAGTCCTAGACTCTGTTATATTTCACACAAAACCTGTTCAACGAGCTTATGGAGCCGTGAACCTCTAATGGGGACTACCTGTATCACTTAGGTGGTCAGAGTAACGTTTTACAAAATCTGGCTTCGAAACACGAGGATCCATATATATTTCATTAGCCCAATAAACCACACGGACTTCTACATACAATCAACACCTCACGCCGAAAGGATTCGAACCCACGGCCCACGAGCCCATGACTGTGACCGGGGACTGCTACCTCTGGACCACTAGGATACTAAAAGCAGTCCTAGACTCTGTTAAATTTCACACAAAGTCTGTTCAACGAGCTTATGGCGCCGTGAACATTCTAATGGGGACTACCCGTATCACGTAGGTGGTCTGAGTAACGTTTTACCAAATACGGCTTCGAAACACAAGTATCCATATATATTTCATTAGGCCGATAAAGCAAGCGAACTTCTACATACAATCAACACCTCACCCCGCCAGGATTGAAACCCACGGCCCACGAACCCATGACTGTGACCGGGGAACGCTACCTCTGGACCACCAGGATACTAAAAGCAGTCCTAGACTCTGTTATATTTCACACAAAGCCTCTTCAACGATCTTATGGCGCCGTGAACCTCTAATGGGGACTACCCGTATCACGTAGGTGGTCAGAGTAACGTTTTACCAAATCCTGCTTCGAAACACGAGGATCCATATATATTTCATTAGCCCAATAAACCACACGGACTTCTACATACAATCAACACCTCACGCCGAAAGGATTCGAACCCACGGCCCACGAGCCCATGACTGTGACCGGGGACTGCTACCTCTGGACCACTAGGATACTAAAAGCAGTCCTAGACTCTGTTAAATTTCACACAAAGTCTGTTCAACGAGCTTATGGTGCCGCGAACTTCTAATGGGGATTTCGCGTATCACGTAGGTGGGCAGAGTAACGTTTTACAAATCTGGCATCGAAACATAAGGATCCATAAATATTTCATTAGCCCAATAAAGCACGCAGACTTCTACATACAATCAACACCTCACCCCGCCAGGATTGGAACCCACGGCCCACGAGCCCATGACTGTGACACGGGGAATGCTACCTCTGGACCACCAGGATACTAAAAGCAGTCCTAGACTCTATTATATTTCACACAAAGTCTTTTCATCGAGCTTATGGCGCCGGGATCCTCTAATGGGGACTACCCGTATCTCGTAGGTGGTCAGAGTAACGTTTTACCAAATCCGGCATCGAAACACGAGGATCCATATATATTTCATTAGCCCAATAAAGCACGCGGCCTTCTACATACAATCAACACCTCACCCCGCCAGGATTCGAACCCACGGCCCACGAGCCCCTGACTGTTAACGGGGAACGCTACCTCTGGACCACCAGGATACTAAAAGCAGTCCTAGACTCTGTTATATTTCACACAAAGCCTGTTCAACGAGCTTATGGCGCCATGAACATTCTAATGGGTACTACCCGTATCACGTAGGTGGTCTGAGTAACGTTTTACCAAATACGGCTTCGAAACACAAGTATCCATATATATTTCATTAGCCCAATAAAGCATGCGGACTTCTACATACAATCAACACCTCACCCCGCCAGGATTCAAACCCACGGCCCACGAGCCCATGACTGTGGACGGGGAACGCTACCTCTGGACCTCCAGGAAACTAATAGCAGTCCTAGACTCTGTTATATTTCACACAAAGCCTGTTCAACGATCTTATGGCGCCGTGAACTTCTAATGGGGACTACCCGTATCACGTAGGTGGTCAGAGTAACGTTTTACCAAATCCTGTTTCGAAACACGAGGATCCATATATATTTCATAAGCCCAATAAACCACGCGGACTTCTACATACAATCAACACCTCACTCCGAAAGGATTCGAACCCACGGCCCACGAGCCCATGACTGTGACCGGGGACTGCTACCTCTGGACCACCAGGATACTAAAAGCAGTCCTAGACTCTGTTATATTTCAATCAAAGCCTGTTCAACGAGCTTATGGCGCCATGAGCCTCTTATGGGGACTCCCCGTATCTCGTAGGTGGTCAGAGTAACATTTTATCAAATCCGGATTCGAAACACGAGGATCCATATATATTTCATTAGCCCAATAAAGCAAGCGAACTTCTACATACAATCAACACCACACCCCGCCAGGATTCGAAACCACGGCCCACGAGCCCTTTGACTGTTAACGGGGAACGCTACCTCTGGACCACCAGAATACTAAAAGCAGTCCTAGACTCTGTTATATTTCACACAAAGCCTGTTGAATGAGCTTATGGTGCCGTGAACATTCTAATGGGGACTACCCGTATCACGTAGGTGGTCAGAGTAATGTTTAACCAAATCCGGCTTCGAAACACGAGGATCCATATATATTTCATTAGCCCAATAAACCACGCAGACTTCTACATACAATCAACACCTCACCCCGCCAGGATTGGAACCCACGGCCCATGAGCCCATGACTGTGACAAGGCGAACGCTACCTCTGGACCACCAGGATACTAAAAGCAGTCCTAGACTATGTTAAATTTCACACAAAGTCTCTTCAACGAGCTTATGGTGTCGCGAACTTCTAATGGGGACTACCCGTATCACGTAGGTGGTCAGAGTAAGATTTTACCAAATCCGGCATCGAAACACGAGGATCATATATATTTCATTAGCCCAATAAAGCACGCGGACTTCTACATACAATCAACACCTCACCCCGCCAGGATTAGAACCGACGGCCCACGAGCCAACAACTGTGACCGGGGAATGCTACCTCTGGACCACCAGGATACTTAAAGCAGTCGTAAACTCTGTTATATTTCACACAAAGCCTGTTCAACGAACTTATGGCGCCGTGAACCTCTAATGGGGACTACCCGTATCACGTAGGTGGTCAGAGTAACGTTTTACCAAATCCGGCTTCGAAACACAAGGATCCATAAATATTTCATTAGCCCAATAAAGCACGCAGACTTCTACATACAATCAACACCTCACCCCGCCAGGATTGGAACCCACGGCCCACGAGCCCATGACTGTGACACGGGGAATGCTACCTCTGGACCACCAGGATACTAAAAGCAGTCCTAGACTCTATTATATTTCACACAAAGTCTTTTCATCGAGCTTATGGCGCAGGGATCCTCTAATTGGGACTACCCGTATCTCGTAGGTGGTCAGAGTAACGTTTTATCAAATCCGGTATCGAAACACGAGGATCCATATATATTTCATTAGCCCAATAAAGCACGCGGCCTTCTACATACAATCAACACCTCACCACGCCAGGATTCGAACCCACGGCCCACGAGCCCATGACTGTTAATGGGGAACGCTACCTCTGGACCACCAGGATACTAAAAGCAGTCCTAGACTCTGTTATATTTCACACAAAGCCTGTTCAACGAGCTTATGGCGCCGTGAACATTCTAATGGGGACTACCCGTATCACGTAGGTGGTCTGAGTAACTTTTAACCAAATACGGCATCGAAACACAAGTATCCATATATATTTCATTAGCCCAATAAAGCATGCGGACTTCTACATACAATCAACACCTCACCCCGCCAGGATTCAAACCCACGGCCCACGAGCCCATTACTGTGGACGGGGAACGCTACCTCTGGACCTCCAGGAAACTAATAGCAGTCCTAGACTCTGTTATATTTCACACAAAGCCTGTTCAACGATCTTATGGCGCCGTGAACTTCTAATGGGGACTACCCGTATCACGTAGGTGGTCAGAGTAACGTTTTACCAAATCCTGTTTCGGAACACGAGGATCCATATATATTTCATTAGCCCAATAAACCACGCGGACTTCTACATACAATCAACACCTCACTCCGAAAGGATTCGAACCCACGGCCCACGAGCCCATGACTGTGACCGGGGACTGCTACCTCTGGACCACCAGGATACTAAAAGCAGTCCTAGACTCTGTTATATTTCAATCAAAGCCTGTTCAACGAGCTTATGGCGCCATGAACCTCTTATGGGGACTCCCCGTACCTCGTAGGTGGTCAAAGTAACATTTTACCAAATCCGGATTCGAAACACGAGGATCCATATATATTTCATTAGCCCAATAAAGCAAGCGAACTTCTACATACAATCAACACCTCACCCCGCCAGGATTCGAACCCACGGCCCACGAGCCCATGACTGTTAACGGGGAACGCTACCTCTGGACCACCAGAATACTAAAAGCAGTCCTAGACTCTGTTATATTTCACACAAAGCCTGTTGAACGAGCTTATGGTGCCGTGAACATTCTAATGGGGACTACCCGTATCACGTAGGTGGTCAGAGTAATGTTTAACCAAATCCGGCTTCGAAACACGAGGATCCATATATATTTCATTAGCCCAATAAACCACGCAGACTTCTACATACAATCAACACCTCACCCCGCCAGGATTGGAACCCACGGCCCATGAGCCCATGACTGTGACAAGGCGAACGCTACCTCTGGACCACCAGGATACTAAAAGCAGTCCTAGACTATGTTAAATTTCACACAAAGTCTCTTCAACGAGCTTATGGTGTCGCGAACTTCTAATGGGGACTACCCGTATCACGTAGGAGGTCAGAGTAAGATTTTACCAAATCCGGCATCGAAACACGAGGATCATATATATTTCATTAGCCCAATAAAGCACGCAGACTTCTACATACAATCAACACCACACCCTGCCAGGATTGGAACCCACGGCCCACGAGCCCATGACTCTGACAAGGGGAACGCTACCTCTGGACCACCAGGATACTAAAAGCAGTCCTAGACTCTGTTATATTTTACACAAAGCATGTTCAACGAGCTTATGGTGCCGTGAACCTCTAATGGGGACTACCCGTATCACGTAGGTGGTCATAGTAACGTTTTACCAAATCCGGCTTCGAAACACGCGGATCCATATATATTTCATTAGTCCAATAAAGCACGTGGACTTCTACATACAATCAACACCTCACCCCGCCAGGATTCGAACCCACGACCCACGAGCCCATGACTGTGAACGGGGAACGCTACCTCTGGACCACCAGGATAATAAAAGCAGTCCTAGACTCTGTTATATTTCACTCAAAGCCTGTTCAACGAGCTTATGGCGCCGAGAAACTCTAATGGGGCTACCCGTATCTTGTAGGTGGTAAGAGTAACATTTTACCAAATCCGGATTCGAAACACGAGGATCCTTATATATTTCATTAGCCCAATAAAGCAAGCGAACTTCTACATACAATCAACACCTCACCACGCCAGGATTCGAACCCACGGCCCACGAGCCCATGACTGTTAACGGGGAACGCTACCTCTGGACCACCAGAATACTAAAAGCAGTCCTAGAATCTTGTATATTTCACACCAAGCCTGTTCAACGAGCTCATGGAGCCGTGAACCTCTAATCAGGACTACCCGTATCACGTAGGTGGTCAGAGTAACATTTTACCAAATCCGGCATCGAAACACGAGGATCCATATATATTTCATTAGCCCAATAAACCACGCGGACTTCTACATACAATCAACACCTCACCCCGCCAGGATTGGAACACGCGGCTCACGAACCCATGACTGTGACCGGGGAATGCTACCTCTGGACCACCAGGATACTAAAAGGAGTCCTAGACTCTGTTAAATTTCACACAAAGTCTGTTCAACGAGCTTATGGAGCCGTGAACTTCTAATCGGGACTACCCGTATCACGTAGGTGGTCAGAGTAACGTTTTACCAAATACGGCTTCGAAACACGAGGATCCATATATATTTTATTAACCCAATAAAGCACGTGGACTTCTAAATACAATCAACACCTCACCCCGCTAGGATTCCAACCCACGGCCCACGAGCCCATGACTGTGAACGGGGAACGCTACCTCTGGACCAGCAGGAAACTAAAAGCAGTCCTAGACTCTGTTATATTTCACACAAAGCCTGTTCAACGATCATATGGCGCCGTGAACCTCTAATGGGGACTACCCGTATCACGTAGGTGGTCAGAGTAACGTTTTACCAAATCCTGCTTCGAAACACGAGGATCCATATATATTTCATTAGCCCAATAAACCACACAGACTTCTACATACAATCAACACCTCACGCAGAAAGGATTCGAACCCACGGCCCACGAGCCCATGACTGTGAACGGGGACTGCTACCTCTGGACCACCAGGATACTAAAAGCAGTCCTAGACTCTGTTAAATTTCACACAAAGTCTGTTCAACGAGCTTATGGTGCCGCGAACTTCTAATGGGGATTTCGCGTATGTAATGAGTGATTGTCAGACCAAACCTTACAGCCCAGAATTATGTCACATATAACAGCAAATACACCACAGACCTCGTGATACCACCGCATTCCAGGTTGACACACCTCAGGTCGACCCTAGGGACTTGACCTGGCCCGCTAATGACGTGAGCCGGTGACCTACAACCGCACCTAGCCAAGACACCTGGCCAGGACCACACCTGCACACAATTATCCAGATCAAACCAGTTTAGTGTTAATTGTTAGAGGTCAGAAGCCGGCTGGGCCGACCCCATATAAAGGCCCTACAGTCCCGTCCACGGGCATTCCATATTCGGCATTCGAGATTCGATATTCGAGATTCCATTCGGGATTCCATTACGATTCTCATTCTGGTTGCTGTCATCTCTCTCCCGTTCGGGCCGTCACTCGGTTCACTAAGCAGAGTCACGCACGTCCCCTCCCCAGGTCGGGAGGGAGACCTCCCGACTAGACCACGGCATCGTCAGCTAAGCAGACTCTCCCTGTGATGGAGGCAGCCCAGCCAAGCATTCACTGGGCCTACGTCAGGGTACACGTGAGTCTTGTCAGAACGTCCTAGGGTGAGTTACCTACTGTGGGAAGTGTATTCATTCAGGTGTGTCCGAGAGTCAGTGTCAAGTAACGTAAAGCATAATGTGTTAGTACCCCGATATAAGAGTGATATTAATGTGTCCATGTCATTGAGTGAAGTAATAAATAGTTGTATCAAGAGGTGTTTAACAAGTTGTCCCTTTAAGAAGTGATATATGTGTATTGACATACGAGATAAGATAAGCGTAGTGACGCTGTGCAAATAACATCCAGGCCACGCTACCAAGTTTCCTATCTTTACATTTCTACTCCTATATATATATATATCTTCCTCTTCTCTGTTTATTGTGTCTCATTACAATGGTGCCAGCGTACTTAACGTAACTCACGCCCTCCCCCGTTAGCCATAACACCTGGCTCGTTAGTTCAAAAGTGCGTAATAAGAAGTTCCTGCTAGTAGCGTGAAAAGTGTCCTAATGTGTCTCCGTTACAGCTCAAGTAAATGTCTCGTCGTGGTAGGCGCGAATTTTTACTAGAAATATGTTCAGTGCTTAACGTAATTTCTCAGTGTCACCCGCTATCTGTGGCATTCTCAGTAGCCCAAGTGCAGTTTGATTGTTGGTCAGTGTTAAATGTAGCCATTGTGTTTCAGTGATGAAAGCGGTATCTGTACTAACTGTTATAACTTAACATGTCTTTTAACCTACATCCTCCTCCCTGTCCTAATCCTTACCTCACCCTCCTTACCCTTCCTCCCATCCCTGCCCTGCCCTGCCCCGCCCCTCCGTTCCGTGCACCTCCCCGCCCCGCGAAGCCTAGGTCTGGCCCGATCAACCGCGCCTCGGCTCCTCCCCACCTCACCCGCAACGCACCAGCCTGGCTGGGCCTGGCCAGCCTCGCCTCGCCCCGCGCCGCCCTGCCTCGCCCCACCCCGCTCGGGTGACCTCACGTCCTTCTGACCCGCCGCTTGACCACACTAATCCCCCGTCTTTTGTCCCATAAGCTGTGTGTTGTTGATGATGGTTAATATAAAGTAATATTGCGATGAATGCAGAGCTTCACTCAGTGTATTTTTATGCTATTATGATTTGTGATGTACTCTTTGACGCGCAGTGATAAATGATATTCAGTGTAGTGCGCAGAGCTTCACTCCCCGACCCAGCCTGATGAGAACATTGTCGTGACGGAAATGATAGTTGCCAAACATTGACCTAACATATAAAGTAAACTTTTTTTTTTGCGAATGCACTTCCAACTAATCCATCACCCCTTTAGGATTGTTTCTCTGTCAAATGTCACACACAGTACCACCCATGGCCAGCCGGACGTCAACCACAGTACATACGAGCAGAGAAGAACCAGCATGATGAAAGCAGCGTGATGAATGCAGCTTGATGAAGGCAGCACGAAACCCACCACACACCACGTCACTTCTTTCAAGTCCTCCCTTGGTATAGGATTAAGAAGATTTTATATTTTTCTACTTTAGGAAGTAAGGAGTGTGGAATGGATCGCCACACAACGAAACCTGGTGAGCCCAGCCAGGGAGGGATTCACCACTGTGGAAGGTGTAAGACAGGACGGTCTTTGGTCT
>NW_024728024.1:0-17830 GCF_018991925.1 Homarus americanus
ACCAACATGATACAGTCACTAAAAAACTATCTTCAACCAAATCACGTTAAACAATATGACACAGTGGATGAAGCATTCTGACAACCCTTCCGAGACAACAGGAGTCACAGTGTTCATTGTGGAATTTATCGATCACAAACAGTACAGATACTTCTTTTGGGGGTCTGTTTACACGAACTAATCCCACTGACACAAGGTTAGGTTAGGTTAGGTTAGGTTAGGGTAGGTTAGGTTAGGTTAGGTTAGGGTCACAGATCAAAAGGTTGCTAGTTTAGGGGAAGGTAGGCTAGGGTTAGGTAGGTAGGTTAGTAGGTTAGGTTAGGTTGGGTTAGGTCACAGATCAAAGGTTACAATGTTGGTTGGGTTAGGTAGGTTAGGTTAGGTTAGGTTAGGTTAGGTTAGGGTGTAGGTTAGGTTAGGGTAGGTTTAGGTTAGGGTAGGTCACAGATCAAAGGTTACAATGTTGGTTAGGGTTAGGTTAGGTTAGGGTTTGGACACAGATCAATGGTTACAATGTTGTTTAGGTTAGGTTAGGTTAGGGTTTGTTAGGTTAGGACACAGATCAGAAAGGTTAGTTAGGACACAGATCAAAGGTCACAATGTTGGTTAGGTTAGGTTAGGTTAGGACACAGATCAATGGTTACAATGTTGTTTAGGTTAGGTTAGGTTAGGTTAGGTTTGGTTTGGGACACAGATCAAAGGTTAGGTTAGGTTAGACACAGATCAAAGGTCACAATGTTGGTTAGGTTAGGTTAGGTTAGGACACAGATCAATGGTTACAATGTTGTTTAGGTTAGGTTAGGTTAGGTTGGTTTGGTTAGGTTAGGACACAGATCAAAGGTTAGGTTAGGTTAGGACACAGATCAAAGGTTACAATGTTGGTTAGGTTAGGTTAGGTTAGGACACAGATCAAAGGTCACAATGTTGGTTTACCAATAGCCAAAGACGACCAACCTAACGCTCAGTCCAACTTTAAGTGAGAGAAAACAAAACAAAAAGGTGAAAAAAAAAAAAAATAGAAACAAAAAACAATAGAATTAACTCTACCTTTAGAGAAGAAAAACCCACATTAAACCAACACCTACACACAATCATCACTACAACGCCAAAATATAAAAACACACATTAAAAAATACTTCAACTACATATACAGTAAACTACACAAACTGGCTAATGTGAGATGAAACTATTAATACTTTTCTTTTCAATCCAAATTATTTAATGTTGAGAGAATATTTATAAACAAAGAGGGGTGAAGGGTGAGGGGGGAGAAGAGGGGGGGAGGAGGAGGGGGAGGGAAGGAGGGGAGAGAAGAAGGGAGGAGGAGGGAGACGAGAGGGTAATGGGGCAGAAGGAAAGGAGGGAGACGAGAAGGAAAGGAGGGAGACGAGAAGGAAAGAGGGAGAAAGAGAGGAGGGGAGGAGAGGAGGAGGGAGGATGGCGTAGAAGAGCGAGTTTCTAAAAAAATAAAAAATAAAAAAATAAAAATTATAGGAACCTGGCACCAATGGCTGAATATTAATGGCCACTCTAACATGGCCACTCCACTAGGGCCATGGCCACAACTATGTCCAAACACAAACCATTACAGCAGGAGTTTCGAATATATTTACCGACTCAATTATAATAAAAACTGATGCATATTTTTGTTATTCTCTGAGGCATTGGAATACATCTAGCTGCCCTGAGACCTGAACTAGGGAGGGGGTGTGTGGACTATTTCAGGGCAAGTTAGGGCGTGTGTAGAGAGGGAGGAGGGTGTAGGTTGAGGGAGGGATGTTGGAGGTCAAGGAAGGAAGGAAGGAAGGAAGGAAGAAAGGAAGGAAGGAAGGAAGGAAGGAAGGAAGAAGGAAGGAAGGAAGGAAGGAAGGAAGGAAGGAAGGAAGGAAGGAAGGAAGGAAGGAAGGAAGGAAGAAGGAAGGAAGGAAGGAAGGAAGGAAGGTAGGAAGGAAGGAAGGGCACCATACCTTCAGAACGCCTAAAGAACCCTCGTGACGCCCCTCAGTAGGACGCCTTCCTTGTCAATTGTGGGATGGATGGGCAGCCAATGAGGCCAACTCACACTTGTTGAACCACATCCCGCCGCCACGCCACACCTCTGTTAACACACAAACACCACACCTATAATTAATACACACTACACAAACACTGTATATAATTACCATACACAAACACAAACACTATAATTACATATACACTATACAAACACCACATCTATACCATACACCACATAAACACTACACCTATAATTACCATACACTACACAAACACCACACCTATAATTACCATACACAACACAAACACTATAATTACCATACACTACACAAACACCACACCTATAATTACCATACACTACACAAACACACCTATAATTACTATACACAACACAAACACTATAATTACCATACACTACACAAACACCACATCTATAATTACCATACACTACACAAACACCACACCTATAATTACCATACACTACACAACACCACACCTATAATTACCATACACAACACAAACACTATAATTACCATACACTACACAAACACCACATCTATAATTACCATACACTACACAAACACCACACCTATAATTACCATACACTACACAAACACCACACCTATAATTACCATACACTACACAAACACTATAATTATCATACAACACAAACACACACACCTATAATAATAATAATAAATAATAATAATAATGGAAGCCCCTGAAAGTGAGGATGGCCGGCCCAAGGACCACCCAGTGAATTTTAAAGTGTAGAAGCTGTCGCCAACACAACAACCACACCTTGAGTTAACGAGCTGCATGACCCAGTGTTTAAGGTGTAGAAGCTGTCACCAACACAACAAACAACCCTGAGTTAACGAGGCTGCATGACCCAGTGTTTAAGTAGAAGCTGTCGCCAACACAACAACCACACCCTGAGTTAACGAGCAGCATGACCAGTGGTTTGGTGTAGAAGCTGTCGCCAACACAACAACCACACCCTGAGTTAACGAGCTGCATGACCCAGTGTTTAAGGTGTAGAAGCTGTCGCCAACACAACAACCACACCCTGAGTTAACGAGCTGCATGACCCAGTGTTTAAGGTGCAGAAGCTGTCGCCAACACAACAACCACACCCTGAGTTAACGAGCTGCATGACCCAGTGTTTAAGGTGTAGAAGCTGTCGCCAACACAACAACCACATCCTGAGTTAACGAGCTGCATGACCCAGTGTTTAAGGTGGTGAAGCTGTCGCCAACACAACAACCACACCCTGAGTTAACGAGCGTATGACCCAGTGTTTAAGGTGCTGTCGCCAACACAAAAACCACACCCCTGAGTTAACGAGCAGCATGACCCAGTGAAGCAGTGTAGAAGCTGTCGCCAACACAACAACCACACCCCTGAGTTAACGAGCAGCATGACCCAGTGTCACGGAATAGTCTGAGAAGACAGGACAACTCCACTGGCTAACCATTACTGTATATAATTACCATACACATCACAAACACTGTACATAATTACTATACATCACAAACACTGTAAATAATTACCATACACAACACAAACACTGTATAATTACCATACACATCACAAACACTGTATATAATTATACACAACACAAACACTGTATATAAATTACCATACAATCACAAACACTAGCTATAATTACCATACACATCACAAACACTAGCTATAATTACCATACATCACAAACACTGTATATAATTATCATACACACCAAACACTGTATATAATTACCATGCACACAAAACACTATATAATTACCATACATATCAAACACTAGCTATAATTACCATACACATCACACTGTATATAATTATCATACACATCACAAACACTCTATATAATTACCATGCATCACAAACACTGTATATAATTATCATACAATCACAAACACTGTATATAATTACCATACACAAACACTATATTTATCATGCATTGGACCTACATTATTTATTATAAGAAGAAAAAAAGAGGAGGAGGAGGAGAAGAAAGAGGAGGAGGAGAAAGAAAGAGGAGGAGGGGGAGAAGAAAGGGAGGAGGAGGAGAAGAAAGGAGGAGGGGGAGGAGAAGAAAGGGAGGAGGAGGAAAAAGGAAGATGTTGGAGGAGGAGGAAGAGATTAGGAAGATATAGGAGGAGAATGAGGAGGTGGAGATGAAGAAAGAGGAGGAGGGGGAGGAGGGGAGAAGGAAGAGGAGGAGACTAAGGAGATGGAGATGAAGGAGGAGGAGGATATGGAGGAGGAGGAGGAGGAAGAGGAGGCTGACTGGAACAAGACCCTGGCTTATTGATCTTCCTCCTTCATCACCACCACCACCACCTCCACCACCTCCTCCTAACCTAACCTACCCCAACGTAACCCAACCAAACCCAACCCACCATCGTCTTCCTTATCCCATCAACACCACTACCACCACCTAACCTAACCTAACCCAACCTAACCTAACCACTTATATCTATACAGTACCTCTCATCAATAATTTTCTAACTTCTTCTGAAACTTGCACTTATATTCTCCTTGTGAGAGAGAGAGAGAGAGAGAGAGATGATAAGTGAGGAAACTACGAAGGGAAAAAAGAGGAAAACATAGTGTCTGAAACCCAAGGAAAAGGGAAAAAAATATTGGTTATGGGATTTTTGTCACAGGAAGAAAGAGGAAACAATGAAGGTTTGGGGGGGAGAGAGAGAGAGAGAGAGAGAGAGAGAGAGAGGGAGGAGAGAGAGAGAGAGAGAGGAAGGGGAGGAAAGGAGATAGATAGGGGGAAGTGGGGTGAGGTGGGGTAAGGGAGGGGAAGGAGGTGGGGTAAGGGGAGGTAGGGGGGGAAGGAGGGGAGGTAAGGGGAGGGAGGGGGTGAGGAGAGTAAGGAGGTGGGGTAAGGGAAGGAAGGGAGGTGGGGAGGAAGGGGCAAGGGAGGGGTAAGGGAAGGAAGGGGGAGGTGTGGGAAGGGGAGTAAGGAGGTGGGGTAAGGGGAGTAAGGGAGGGGTAAGGGAAGGAAGGGAGGTGTAAGGAAGGAAGGAGGTGGGGGTAAGGGAGGAAGGGAGGTGGGGTGAGGTAAGGGAAGTGAAGGGAGGTGGGGAGGTAAGGGAGGGGAGGGGTAAGGGGAGGGGGGTGAGGTAAGGAAGAGGGAGGTGGGGTGAGGTAAGGGAGTAAGAGGGGGAGGGAAGTGGGGTGAGAGAACACAATTTGGGAAAGTTAAAGGTAGTTGTGTAGTTGTGAGCTTTGTTGACAAGGAGGAGGGAGGAGGGGAGAGAGGAGGAGGAGGAGGAGGAGGAGGAGGAGGAGGAGGAGGAGAGGAGGAGGAGGAGGAGAGGAGGAGAGGAGGAGAAGAGAGGAGGAGAGGAGGAAAGGAGGAAGAGGAGGAGGAAGAGGAAGAAGTAGAGGATTAGAGGAGGAGGAGGAGGAGGAAGAAGAAGTGGAGGGAGGCCTGAACACTATAAAGAGAAGATTATAAAGACTTCAGTTCTCCAGAAGGAAGCAGTAACAGAGTAGGGGGGAGGGGGGGACAGGGGAAGGGCCGGGGAGGGGTAGTCAGAGGGGAGGGCAAGGGGTCGAGGAAGGGAAGGGCCGGGAGGTAAGAGGTCGGGGAGGGGGTTGGGTGACTACAGTGAGGAAGGACGGAGAGAAGAGGAAAGGTAGGGGAAGGAGAGTGGGGAAGAGGGGAGAAAGAGGAGATTTCAAACTTTCAAGACGAGAGACGAAACTAGAGAATAATTGAGGGTATAGCCGACCAACAGCACCACCACCACCTCCACCATAACCCAACCTAACCTAACCCACCACCACCACCACTCCACCATAACCTAACCTAACCTAACCCACCACCACCACCACCTCCACCATAACCCAACCAACCTAACCCACCACCACCACCACCCACCATAACCTAACCTAACCTAACCCACCACCACCACCACCTCCACCATAACCTAACCAACCCTAACCCACCACGCCACCTCCACCATAACCCACCCTACCCTAACCCACCACGCCACCCTCCACCATAACCTCCTACCCTAACCCACCACCACCACCCTCCCCACCCTAACCCAACTACCCTACCCTAACCCACCACCACCACCTCCACCCTAACCTAACCTACCCTACCCTAAACCACCACCACCACCCACCAAAAACCTAACCTAACCTAACCCACCACCACCGCCACCTCCACCATAACCCACCCTACCCTAACCCACCACCGCCACCCTCCACCATAACCTACCCTACCCTAACCCCACCACCGCCACCTCCACCATAACCTGACCCTACCCCCAACCCACCACCACCACCTCCACCCTAACCCAACCTACCCTGACCCTAACCCACCACCACCACCTCCAACTCTAACCTAACCTACCCCACCCAAACCACCACCACCACCTCCACCATAACCCAACCCCAACCTAACCCACCACCACCGCCACCTCCACCCAACCTAATCACCCCAACCTAAAACCACCACCACCACCTCCACCATAACCTAACCTAACCTAAACCCACCACCACCACCACCTCCACCATAACCTAACTCACTCCTATCCCTAAAACCACCACCACCAACCTCCACCATAACCTAACCTACCCTAACCCACCATCACACCCAAACCAACTAACCCACCCTAACCTACCCTAACCCACCACCACCAACCCAACCCAACCCAACCCACCACCACCACCACCTCCACCATAACTCAACCTGACCCTACCCCAACCCACCACCACCAATTCTCCACCCTAACCTAACCCACCACCACCACCACCTCCACCATAACCTAACCTACCCTACCCTAACCTACCACCACCACCTCCACCCAACCTAACCCACCACCACCACCACCTCCATAACCTAACCCACCTACCCTAAACCACCACCACCCTCCACCAAACCACCCACCTAACCCACCACCACCACCTCCACCTAACCTAACCCACCACCACCACCACCTCCACCCATAACCTAACCACCTAAACCACCACCACCACCCCTCAACCATAACCTAACCTAACCTACCCCACCCTAACCTAACCTAACCTACCCTAACTAGGTGTGTGTGTGTGTGTGTGTGTGTGTGTGTGTGTAGATTTTTCTACCATCCAAAAACGCTGCAAATACCCTCAATTCCAAAGCAATAAAAAGGTAAAAACAAAACAAAAACGAAGTGACCTTTGACCTTTCACCTGTATAAATATCCAAATGCTTAAAAGGTAAAATACAGATCTTACGCGATATATTTCACCGGTGTCAAAACACATCTTACATACGGTTCAAAATAGGGCTATACTACACACACCACACACTATACCACACACTATAACACACACTGTATATAGGTATGTCATCGCTTGGTGTGTGTGTAGGATGGGGCCCCCAATTAGCGGTGTGGTGGTGGGTTGAGTGGCGGTTCAGTTTCCCCCGTCTTCTGGTGCCACATTGATTGGGGGGGCCCACCTCAAGAGCTCATTTCCTCGACAACGCGCCACCTCAGATAAGGAAACTCACCCACCTTATCATTTCCCTCCGCGCCACGAGCTCTTCTTCCTACTCCCCTACCCCCACCCCCTGCCATTGCCTTTCCTCAAAACATCTTCCTTCTCCCCCTCCACAATCCTCTCATCCTTTCTCCTCACCTCACCCTCCTTCCCTCTCTCCTCTCATCCACCTTTTCCTCACCTTTCCTTCCTTCCCCTCTCATCCTCTCTTTTCTCTCTCACCTCACCTTTCCTTTCTCCTCCCTCTCATCCACCTTTCTCCTCACCACTCCTCCTTCTCTCCCCTGTTTTTATCATCTTACTCCCACACGCAATTGGGACAAATATATTTCTTGTTATCCTCAAGAGAACGTAAGGAGGAGGAGGAGGAGGAGAGGGAGAGGAGAGGAGAGGGAGAGGAGGAGGAGGAGGAGAGGAGAGGGAGGAGGAGGAGAGGGAGGAGAGGGAGAGGAGAGGAAGAGAGAGAGGAAAGGGAGAAGGAGGAGGAGGAGGGGAGGAGGAGGGAGGGAGGAGGAGGAGGAGGAGGGAGGAGGAGGAGGAGGAAGGAGGGAGAGGAGGAGGAGAGGAGAGGGAGGGGAGGAGGAGGGGGAGAGGGGAGGAGGAGGAGAGGGGAGAGAGGAGAGGGAGAGGAGGGGAGGAGGAGAGAGGAGGAGAGGGAGGAGGAGGGAGAGGAGAGAGCATGGAGAAGTTGCTGCCATAAATGGACTACAGTTGACCTTCAGAGAGAAGGAAACTGTTGGATGAAAAGAGACGAAGAAAATGGCCAATAAAGAAAAGACTTGAAGAAAAGGTGAGAACAAAAATGGGAGGGGGTTGAGGAGAGGGAAGAGGAGGGAGAGAGGGAAGGAGAGAGGGGAGAGGGAAGAGGAAGGAAGGAAGGATGTAGATAAAAGCGAGAGAATGTGGAGGGTGGAAATGTGGACAATCTAAGAGACTTTTCATATCGAGAATGGCATAAAGGTTCTGGGAATGAGAGAAAGAGAGCAAGAGAATGTAGAGAGGTTCTCTCTCTCACCAAAATAAAGTAAACTTTTTGTTACATAAATATATTACAGCAACGTGAACATATTTTTAATCTGTAAAATACTGAGAGAAGGAGGGAGGGAGGGAGGGAGGGAGGGAGGGGGGAGGAGGGAGGGAGGGAGGGAGGGAGGGAGGGAGGGAGGGAGGAAGGAAGGAAGGAAGGAAGGAAGGAAGGAAGGAAGGAAGGAAGGAAGGAAGGAAGGAAGGAAGGAAGGAAGGAGGGAAGGGGAAGGAAGGAAGGAAGGAAGGAGGGAAGGAAGGAAGGAAGGAAGGGAGGAGAGGAAGGAAGGGAAAGGAGGAAGAGGAAGGAGGGAAGGAAGGAGCGAGAGAGGAGTGAGATGAGATGAGAGGGAGAGAGAGAGAGAGATATACCACAAGGTTATCCAGACACACTAAGTTAAACGTGGCAAATATTTTCCGTAGATTTTACGAATTCCCTCAACACACTTGTCGGGGACTAGGCATCACACCCCTTTGACCTTACATGAGGTGTGTGTGTTTTTTCGTCATCAACCCTTGACCTTGATCCTCTGAGACCTCACCTCCTGCATTTTCCCGTTCCCATCCTCGCCGCCAGAGGTCTAACTTATCATTCAAGTCTCTCTCCCATACTCACACACACACACACACACACACACACACACACACACACACACACACACACACACACACACTACATCTTAGGGATTAAGGAGGCCAGAGTTACTGCACCAGGAATACAAACAAAACCTTTTTCACACACACACACACACACACACACACACACACACACACACACACACACACACACACACACACACACACACACACACACACAAGACCCCAGAATTTACTACACCTCCTCTTTCTTATTTCTTTCTTTCATTTTATTTATTTATTTTTCATCAAACCTTTTTTTCATTTATCATTACTAAGACGTAAAGATTAACAGAGAAATAATGATGGAAAAACACGTGAAGGTCGACGTAAAGGGATAAAGATTGAGTCCAAATAAACAACTGAAACAAAAGAGCATCATTAAGACAACTAACAGAATCATAAACAACTGAAACAAAGACATCATTAAGACAACTAACAGAATCATAAACAACTGAAACAAAAGAGCATCATTAAGACAACTAACAGAATCATAAACAACTGAAACAAAAAGAGCATCATTAAGACACTAACAGAATCATAAACAACTGAAACAAAAGAGCATCATTAAGACAACTAACAGAATCATAAACAACTGAAACAAAAGAGCATCATTAAGACAACTAACAGAATCATAAACAACTGAAACAAAAGAGCATCATTAAGACAACTAACAGAATCATAAACAACTGAAACAAAAGAGAGCATCATTAAGACAACTAACAGAATCATAAACAACTGAAACAAAAGAGCATCATTAAGACAACTAACAGAATCATAAACAACTGAAACAAAAAGAGCATCATTAAGACAACTAACAGAATCATAAACAACTGAAACAAAAGAGCATCATTAAGACAACTAACAGAATCATAAACAACTGAAACAAAAGAGCATCATTAAGACAACTAACAGAATCATAAACAACTGAAACAAAAGAGCATCATTAAGACAACTAACAGAATCATAAACAACTGAAACAAAAGAGCATCATTAAGACAACTACAGAATCATAAGTCCTAAGATCAATAAACGACAGAAACAAAATAACATCAATAAAGACAAACCAGAATTCCCGGTCCAGAGATTTAAGACCCACCCCAATTAGAGTCCCGGTCCAGACACAAAGACCCATCTCAACCACTGTCCCGGTCCAGGTGGGTGGGTACACTTCAGTGAAATTCCTGAAGTGTAACGATATCAAACTAAACTCTATGTTGTTAGTTAAAGGATTTGTCTCTCTCTCTCTCTCTCTCTCTCTCTCTCTCTCTCTCTCTCTCTCTCTCTCTCTCTCCTCTCTCTTTCTCTCCTCCCTCTCTCTCTCTCTCTCTCTCTCTCTCTCTCTCTCTCTCTCCCCCTCCCCCTCTCCCTCTCCTCTCTCTCCTCCTCTCTCTCTCCCCCCTCTCTCTCTCCTCTCTCTCTCCCTCCTCTCTCCCCTCCCTCTCTCTCCCTCCTCTCTCTCCTCCCCTCTCTCTCTCTCCTCCCTCTCTCTCCTCCCTCTCTCTCTCCTCCCCTCCTCTCTCTCCTCTCTCTCTCCTCTCCTCTCCTCCTCTAAATTAACTAAATGCATAAATAAATAAATAAAAATGAAACAGACAATGAAAAATAACAAATAAATCGGTAAATATAATATAACCAGAAAGTCTTACTCGAGCAATGGCAATAATAGTGGCAGAACAAGACCTCTCACTGTCGTAACTCTGGTCGTGTGGAAGAAATTACCCCTGACCCCTCCTTGACCCTGACCCTTCCTTGACCTACCCCTCCCTGACCCTGACCCCTCCCTGAAGCTCCACACCACCCCTGTACCCTCCACCACACGGCTCTATATCCATCCCCTAACCGTGACCCTCCACCATCCCTGACCCTCCACCACCCCGGAAAATGAAAAACACGCAACATGGCGTGAAAATAACAAACAAACTCTTACTGGTGGTAGATATATATATACACACACACAAGAATTACCACACCACAGTACACTACCACACCACACTACACCACATCACGCCACACTACACCACACCACATCACGCCACACTACACTACACCACACAATATTACAAAATATTATATAAAAAATCAGTAGTGAACTTGGGTTCAGAACTTCAAATACATATATACAGTCACACAGTTCTACCTTCACTTCCAACAGTCATACACAGCCCCACTTCCTTCACACACAGCCCCCACTTCCAACACTTCACACACAGCCCCACTTCCAACACTTCTTCATTGCTTCAACCTTCACAGACCCCATCCAACATACACACAGCCCTTCCAACACTTCACAGCCCCCATATTCCAACCTTCACACAGCCCTTCAACCCTTCAGACCCCACTTCAACACAGCCCTTCCAACACTGCCCCTTCAACAGACCCCCACTTCAACACTTCACACACAATATCCCTTCAACACTTCAGCCCCACTTCAACATTCAACCTTCACACATCCCTTCAACAGCCCCCACTTCCAACACTTCACCGGCCCCACTTCAACACTTCACACACAGCCCCCTCCTAGAAGGAAAAAGCCCCCAAAACAAGGAAGCACAGACCTTTCCTCTGAATCCCAAGACACATTACTCTTAACATAAACTTTTCTCATATCACGCCCTCAGCCTCCTCGCTCCATCGACTAGAAGGACGGCATTACACCACTAAAACTTTCGACCCTCTGTCCAACACCACATACCCCCACCACCACCTCCTAACTTACGAGTTGTTTATTTCTTAATTTTAGGTCCGGTATTTCCGATTTTTTCTCGCTAGAGGACTTCGCTAAATAAATAACATCACCAAGTTCTTCCTTCGCTTTATGCTAACCTAACACCCCGTTCTGCGACTTCGTTAAAAAACACCAAGTTCTTCCTTCGCCTTACACCCCCACCGCCTTTACACCTGTTTCCTCTACCTGTGTTTTTGTAATTAGTGTCTTCCCCAATTCTTCTCTTCTCTAGCTCTTCCCTCTTCTCTTCCCTCCCACCCTCTCCCCCTCCACCGGGACCTCTCGCCTCTCCTCTCTAGTCAAGTCAGCTCAGAATGTCGCTTCCAATTTACCGTCCAGTACATTACCCAGGTGCGCCGACCATTGCCCACCCCACCACCACCCACCCACACCACCCACCACACACACCCCCGCCCTCACCCCACCACACACATGTCCCGTGAAGCAAAAAATTCACTAGTGAAACTGTCCAACCTACTTCCTCCTCCTCCCTCGTTCCTTGATTCTTCCTTCCTTCCTTCCTCCCGTTCCCAGTGCCCTGTTCCCTCCTTCCTTCATCCCGTTCCCAGTGCCCTGTTCCTTCTTCCTTCCTCCGTTCCCAGAGCCCTGTTCCTCCTTGCTTCCTCCCGTTCCCAGTGCTGTTCCTCCTTCCTTCCTCCGTTCCCAGTGCCCCGTTCCTCCTTCCTTCCTCCCGTTCCCAGTGCCCTTTCCTCCTTCCTTCCTCTCCCGTTCCCCAGTGCCCCGTTCCTCCTCCTTTCCAGTGCCCCGTTCCTCCTTCCTTCCTCCGTTGCCCATTCCTCCTTCCTTCCTCCGTTCCCAGTGCCCGTTCCTCCTTCCTTCCTCCCGTTCCCAGTGCCCTGTTCCCTCCTTCCTTCTTCCGTTCCCCAGTGCCCTTCCTTCCTCCCGTTCCCCATCTTTCTCCTTCCTCCGTTCCCAGTGCCCTTCCCGTCCTTCCTCCAGTTGCCCGTTCCTCCCTTCCTTCCTCCCGTTCCACGTTCCCTCCTTCCTTCCTCCCGTTCCCCAGTGCCCCAGTTCCCTCCTTCCTTCCTCCCGTTCCCAGTGCCCTGTTCCTCTTCCTTCCCCCGTTCCCAGTGCCCCGTTCCCTCCTTCTTTCCTCTTCCCGTTCCCAGTGTCCTGTTCCTCCTTCCTTCCCCCGTTCCCCCAGTACGTTCCTTATTTCCTTCCTCCGTTCCCCGTGCCCTGTTCCCCTCCTTCCTTCCCCCCGTTCCCCAGTGTCCCCCCGTTCCCTCCTTCCTCCCGTTCCCAATGCCCCGTTCCTCCTTCCTTCCTCCCGTTCCCAGTGCCCCGTTCCCCTTCCTTCCCCCCGTTCCCAGTGCCCCGTTCCTCCTTCCTTCCTCCCGTTCCCAGTGCCCCGTTCCTCCTTCCTTCCTCCCGTTCCCAGTGCCCTGTTCCCTCCTTCCTTCCTCCGTTCCCAGTGCCCTGTTCCTCCTTCCTCCTTCCTCCGTTCCCAGTGCCCCGTTCCTCCTTCCTTCCCTTCCCATCCCCCGTTCCTCCTTCCTTCCTCCCGTTCCCAGTGCCCTGTTCCCTCCTCCTTCCTTACATTTCTACTCCCCTCCTGCTCTCCCTACGCCTTCCTCCCTGCCCTACTCCATCCTCCTCCCCTACTCCTCTCGCTCCTGCAAGGTGAAGATGAACAAGATGGGCAAGGCGGGCAAGACAAGCAAGATGGGCAATATGGGCAAGACAGGCAAGACACAAGTACCTAACAGGCGGAACTAACTTCTATCAACTACTACCAAACTTCTTTCTTTCATGTAAAATCAGATTTTTTTTTGCAGGTATGAGGGTTGAGGTGTGGAGGTGGAGGGTGAAGGAAGGTGGAGGTTGAGGAGGTGAAGGTGGTGGAGGTGGAGGCAGGTGGTGAGGTGTGGGTGAGTGGGCGTGAGTGGAGGTGAGGTGGTGGTGAGGTGGAGGTGGTGGTGGTGAGGAGGTGGTGGAGGTTGAGGTGGTGAGGTGAGGGTGGAGGTGAGGTGGTGAGGTGGAGGTGAGGTGGTGGTGGTGGAGGTGGGTGAGGTGGTGGTGGAGGTGGGGTGGGAGGTGAGGTGTGAGAGGGTGAGGTGAAGGTGAGTGGAGGTGAGGTGGAAGGTGAGTCAGGTGGTGAGGTGAGGTGGAGGTGAGGTGAGGTGAGGTGAAGGTGAGGTGGAGAGGCAGGTGCTACTAATTACTACTAATAATATGTAACAACAGACAACTGCAACAACACCGTCTACCACAGCACCGTCTACCGCAACACCGTCCCACAACACTGTCTACCAACACCAATCTACCACACCACCGTCTACCCAGCACCATCTACCACAACACCGTCTCTACCACAACACCGTCTAACACCCACAACACCACCGTCTACCACAACACCGTCCTGCCACAACACCGTCTGCCACAACACCGTCTACAACACCGCCTACCACAACACCGTCTACCACAACACCGTCTACCACAACACCGTCTACCACAACACCGTCTGCCACAACACCGCCTACCACAACACCGCCACCACAACACCGCCTACCACAACACTGTCTACCACAACAAGACCATCCACACAGTAAACTCTCCAGAACCCCACAATAAAGAGGAGATAGAATAAGACAATAATAAAGGTAGGGGGATAAGGGGCTGAACAATAACAGTGATAAAGCGAAGGAAGGACAAAGGAAGTGAGGAAATGTGATAAAAATGAAGAAAAATAGAAAAAATGGAAAATTATAAGCAGAAAACACACACACACACACACACACACACACACACACACACACACACACACACACACACACACAAAGCCATCACCCTAATCAATCCATCACACAAAAGAATCCAATTTGGTCCAGCTAGGAAAAAGTGGATTAGGAACGTCAATAAAAAGTATATTCCACTTCTTCTACTCAATCAAATCACCCTGCCTCACCCATAATCACTATGTAGACCAGATTGACGTGTGTGTGTGTGTGTGTAAATGCGATAATTGTCGAGATATGGCTGAGGTTGATGTCTGGTAAGGATGATAAGGAGGGTGAAAAGGAGAAGTGAAAGGAGAGAAGGAGGGAGTGAAGAGGGAGTTCTCATCTTGTCCCTCAGGGAGTTTGGTCCTTCAGAAATAACTCTCTCTCTCTCTCTCTCTCTCTCTCACCTCTCTCTCTCTCTCTCTCTCTCTCTCTCTCTCTCTCTCTCTCTCTCTCTCTCTCTCTCTCTCTCTCTCTCTCTCTCTCTCTCTCTCTCTCTCTCTCTCTCTCTCTCTCTCTCTCTCTCTCTCTCTCTCTCTCTCTCTCTGACTTACTGGACGGCGTGTTATAACGTCTACTTCAGCTGGAGAACCTCACCTGCAACAAAAACAATAACAATCAGACAAATGAATACATATAGCACATATACATGCATACATACATACATACATTCATACATACACTTACACTTTATACATTCATACATACATACATACAATAACTCACTAGTTCACACTTGCCTGAGGTCCATAAAAGTTTCCTGCTCTGTTTGTGGAGAGAGAAAGGACGGTGGAAGAGCCAACCCTCACACAGCTCCCGTGTGGACCCGACAGACCCCAGACCAACTCCAGCAACAGACCCAGGCCAACTCCAGCAGACCCAGACCATCAACAGACCCCGAAACCCAACTCAGACCTAGGCAACTCAACAGACCCCGGACAACTCAACGGGCCCCAGACCAGCTCAGCAGACCCTGGGCCAGCCTCCGCTTGGAACCCTAAGAGCCCAACTCAGCAAGACCCCGGAGCCAACTCCAGCAGACCCCTAGGCCCAACTCAGCAGACCCCCAGACCAACTCAACGGAGCCCAGGCCAACTCAGCAGACCCCAGACCAACTCCAACAGACCCTAGGCCAGCTCAGCAGACCTAGGCCAACAGCTCAGCAGACCCCAGACCAGCTCTAAGCAGGGCCTGGGCCAACTCAACAGACCCTGAACGGCTTCCAGCTCAGCAGACTGAACCAACTCCAACAGACTAGGCCCAACTCAACAGACCCCAGAATATCAGCAGACCCCAGACCAACTCCAACAGCCACTAAAGGCCAACTCAACAGACCCCGGACCAACTCAGCCAGACCCAGACCAACTCAAGCAGACCCTAAAACCAACCTCCAACGCAGACCTAGACCAACTCAACAGACCCCAGACAACTCATCGGGGCGGACCAACTCGGGCCCCAGACCAACCGGTGTCTGTGTGCTGTGTGTGTGTGTGTGTATCTCTCAGGAACCCTCGACGCTGGCAGGTGAAGATTAACAGGTGTGGAACAAGGTTTATAATCCTCCTCCCCCCCCCCTCCCCCCTCCCCCCTTCCTCCAGGCACCATATACCATCTCTCCCATTGATCCGTGCCCCCCACCTCCCTCCTCTTCCCCCCTCTTCCTCCCCCTTTTTCCCCCTGTATTTTCCCCTCTCCTCTCCCCCTCCTCCTCTCCCTTATCTGTTCCTCTCCCTCTCCTGCCTGCATTCCCCCCCCCTCCCCCCCCACTCCTGCAGCACCACCCAACCGGATTATCTACCAGCCATTCACGCGTTAATTCTGGATCCCCAGTAATTCGGACACTAAATCCTTCTCCAGATTCAAATATATTTTTTCGTCATTTCTCACGTATTATTATTATTATTATTATTATTATTATTATTATTCGTTATTATTATTTATTGTATTATTATTATTGTTATTATTATTGAATCTACTTGGGCCTAATGCTGTAAAGGATCTCGTTTATGGTTTCTGCTTAACCACCAAAAAAAAAAGGACCATTACCACCATTATCTACACCATAACCGCAAGCCACAGGAAAATATCTCTCTAATAACAACATGAAAAGCTTGTTTAAAAGTGAAAGTGGGATAAAACTTCAAAAACGAGCTTTCATTAAAAGATTTTCCCAAGAAGGTCCAAAAATAGCGAAGAAGAAGAAGAAAGAAAGAAGAAGAAGAAGAAAGAAGAAGAAGAAGAAAGAAGAAAAAAGAGGAAGAAAGAAGAAAGAAGAAGAAGAAGAAGAAATAGCGTTAAATTCCGGAGATTGATATCTTCTGGTGAGGGCGGATATTCTTTAAGGAACACACACTACACACACACACACACCACAGATTAGAAGATACAATCTGTCACACACTCGTAAAAATCTCTCACTTTCTCCTCATACCCAACCTTGCCCCCTCCTTGCCCAACCCTACCCCCCTTGTACCCCAACCCTACCCCCACATACCCAACCCTACCCCCCTTATACACCAACCCCTACCTCATACCCAGCACCCACCTCATATGACCCTGCCCCTCACTGTGTACCCCCTCATACCCAACCCTACCCCCTCATACCCAACCCCTACCCCCATATCATACACCACCCTCATACCCAACCCTACCCCCTCATACCCAACCCTACCCCCATACCCAACCCTACCCCATACCCTTACCCCCTCATACCCAACCCTACCCCCCCCCTCCACCCAACCCTACCCCCTCATTCCCAAACCTACGACTTACACACTCAGGTAAACACACAGGTAAGTCTTTCCCGCATGAAACACAACACGAAAGAAAAACATAGTCAATTTTTCCTTCCTCCTAACTCTTCCTTCTTCCTATTTTTCCCCTTTCCTTATTCTCTCCCTTTCCTCTTCCACCTTCCTTCGTCTTTCTCCTTCACCCAGGACCTCTTCCTTCTCCATCTTTCATTCCTCACTCTATCCTCCCTTTCCTCCTCTTCCCCTTCACAGCTTTCTTTCCTCACTCTCCCTTACCTCCTCCCTTTCCTTCATTTTCCCACCTCCCCCCCTCCTCCTCCAGTCGTTCTTTCCTCCCACCTTTCATTCCTCACCCTCTCCTGAGCCTCTCCACGTGGGGCAGCACTGAGCAAACCGTGAGAGAGCCTCAAGTAGAGGCCCCCTCGGTGGGAACTT
>NW_024728025.1:0-4924 GCF_018991925.1 Homarus americanus
GAAAAATTCTGAAAATTTTTGGAAAATTTTGGAAAATTTTTGGAAAATTTTGGAAAATTTTTGGAAAATTTTGGAAAATTTTTGGAAATTTTTGGAAAAATTTTGGAAAATTTTGGGAAAATTTTGGAAAATTTTCGGAAATTTTTGGAAAATTTTGGAAAAATTTTGGAAAATTTTGGAAAATTTTTGGAAAATTTTGGAAAATTTTCGGAAATTTTCTGAAAATTTTTGGAAAATTTTGGAAAAATTTCGGAAATTTTTGGAAAATTTTTGTAAAATTTTGGAAAAATTTGGAAAAATTTTGGAAAATTTTCGGAAAATTTTGGGAAAAATTTTGAAAATTTGGAAAATTTTTGGAAAATTTTGGAAAGACTGAGAAAAATTTTTGGAAAATTTTCGGAGGAAAATTTTGGAAAAATTTTGGAAAATTTTGGAAAATTTTGGAAAAATTCTGAAAATTTTTGGAAAATTTTGGAAAATTTTTGGAAAATTTTGGAAAATTTTTGGAAAATTTTGGAAAATTTTTGGAAAATTTTGGAAAATTTTGGAAAATGTTTGGAAAATTTTGGAAAATTTTTGGAAAATTTTGGAAAATTTTCGGAAAATTTTGGAAAAATTTCGGAAAATTTTGGAAAAATTTCCAAAAATTTCCCCAGATTTTTCAAAAAATTCCCCAGATTTTCCAAAATTTTTGGAAAATTTTTGGAAATTTTCTGAAAATTTTTGGAAAATTTTGGAAAATTTTCGGAAAATTTCTGAAAATTTTCGGAAAATTTTGGAAAAATTTCGGAAAATTTTGGAAAATTTTGGAAAAATTTCGGAAAATTTTGGAAAAATTTTGGAAAATTTTCGGAAAATTTTGGAAAATTATGGAAAATTTTTGGAAAATTTTGGAAAATTTTTGGAAAATTTTGGAAAATTTTCGGAAAATTTTGGAAAAATTTTGGAAAATTTTGGAAAATTTTTGGAAAATTTCTGAAAATTTTCGAAAAATTTTTTGAAAAATTTTCAAGAGAATTTTGGAAAATTTTTGGAAAATTTTGGAAAATTTTTCCGAAAATTTTCAAACTTTTGGAAAATTTTTGGAAAATTTTCGAAGTACAGAAAAAATTCTGAAAATTTTGGAAAATTTTGGAAAATTTTGGAAAATTTTGGAAAATTTTGGAAAATTTTCGGAAATTTTGGAAAAATTCTACGAAATTTTGAGCTACTAGGAAAGGTACTGGAAAAATTTTGGAAAAAATTTTGGAAAATTTTGGAAAATTTTTGGAAATTTTTTGGAAGAATTTTGGAAAATTCTGGAAAAAGATTTTGGAAAATTTTCAGAGGGTACACTGGAAAATTTTGGAAAATTTTCGGAAATTTTCTGAAAATTTTTGGAAAATTTTGGAAAAATTTCGGAAATTTTTGGAAAATTTTTGGAAAATTTTGGAAAAATTTGGAAAAATTTTGGAAAATTTTCGGAAAATTTTGGAAAAATTTTGGAAAATTTTGGAAAATTTTTGGAAAATTTTGGAAAAATTTGGAAAAATTTTGGAAAATTTTGGAAAATTTTGGAAAAATTTTGGAAAATTTTGGAAAATTTTGGAAAAATTCTGAAAATTTTTGGAAAATTTTGGAAAATTTTTGGAAAATTTTGGAAAATTTTTGGAAAATTTTGGAAAATTTTGGAAAATGTTTGGAAAATTTTGGAAAATTTTTGGAAAATTTCTGAAAATTTTCGAAAAATTTTGGAAAATTTTCGGAAATTTTTGGAAAATTTTGGAAAATTTTGGAAAATTTTCCGAAAATTTTGGAAAATTTTTGGAAAATTTTGGTAAATTTTCGGAAATTTTGGAAAAATTCTGAAAATTTTTGGAAAATTTTGGAAAATTTTGGAAAATTTTCGGAAATTTTGGAAAAATTCTGAAAATTTTTGGAAAATTTTGGAAAATTTTTAGAAAATTTTGGAAAATTTTTGGAAAATTTTGGAAAATTTTTGGAAATTTTTGGAAAAATTTTGGAAAATTTTGGAAAAATTTTGGAAAATTTTCCGAAATTTTTGGAAAATTTTGGAAAATTTTTGGAAAATTTTGGAAAATTTTCGGAAATTTTTGGAAAATTTTCGAAAAATTTTGGAAAATTTTGGAAAATTTTGGAAAATTTTGGAAAATTTTCGAAAAATTTTGGAAAAATTTCAGAAATTTTTGGAAAATTTTCCGAAAATTTTGGAAAATTTTTGGAAAATTTTGGAAAATTTTCGGAAAATTTTGGAAAAATTTCGGAAATTTTTGGAAAATTTTGGAAAAATTTCGGAAATTTTTGGAAAAATTTTGGAAAATTTTGGAAAATTTTGGAAAAATTCTGAAAATTATTGGAAAACTTTGGAAAATTTTTGGAAAATTTTGGAAAATTTTTGGAAATTTTTGGAAAAATTTTGGAAAATTTTGGAAAAATTTCGGAAAATTTTTGGAAAAATTTCGGAAAATTTTTGGAAAATTTTGGAAAAATTTCGGAAAATTTTCCGAAAATCTCGGGAAATTTCTGAAAAATCTAGGGAAATTTTTGGAAAATCTAGGGAAATTTTTGAAAAATCTAGGGAAATTTTTGGAAAATCTGGAGAAATTTTTTAAATTTTTGAAAATTTTTTGGAAATTTACCCAGATTTTCCCAAAAATTCCCTAGATTTTCCCAAAAATTCCCTAGATTTTTCAGAAATTTCCCCAGATTTTCCAAAAATTTCCCCAGATTTTTCAAAAAATTCACCAGATTTTCCCAAATTTTTGGAAAATTTTTGGAAATTTTCGGAAAATTTTTGGAAAATTTTGGAAAAAGAGCCCTAGGAAAATTTTCGAAAATCTCAGGAAATTTCTGAAAATCTAGGGAAAGTACCCCAGAAAATCTAGAAATTTTGAGAAAAATCTAGGAAATTTTGGAAAATCTAGGGAAATTTTTTGGAAAATCTGGAGAAATTTTTTAAATTTTTGAAAATTTTTTGGAAATTTACCCAGATTTTCCCAAAAATTCCCTAGATTTTCCCAAAAATTCCCTAGATTTTTCAGAAATTTCCCCAGATTTTCCAAAAATTTCCCCAGATTTTTCAAAAAATTCACCAGATTTTCCCAAATTTTTGGAAAATTTTTGGAAATTTTCTGAAAATTTTCTGAAAATTTTGGAAAAATTTCGGAAAATTTTCCGAAAATCTCGGGAAATTTCTGAAAAATCTAGGGAAATTTTTGGAAAATCTAGGGAAATTTTTGAAAAATCTAGGGAAATTTTTGGAAAATCTAGGGAAATTTTTGGAAAATCTGGAGAAATTTTTTAAATTTTTTAAATTTTTTTGGAAATTTCCCCAGATTTTCCCAAAAATTCCCTAGATTTTCCAAAAAATTCCCTAGATTTTTCAGAAATTTCCCCAGATTTTCCAAAAATTTCCCCAGATTTTTCAAAAAATTCACCAGATTTTCCCAAATTTTTGGAAAATTATTGGAAATTTTCTGAAAATTTTTGGAAAATTTTGGAAAAATTTCGGAAAATTTTCCGAAAATCTCGGGAAATTTCTGAAAAATCTAGGGAAATTTTTGGAAAATCTAGGGAAATTTTTGAAAAATCTAGGGAAATTTTTGGAAAATCTAGGGAAATTTTTGGAAAATCTGGAGAAATTTTTTAAATTTTTGGAAAATCTGGAGAAATTTTTTAAATTTTTGAAATTTTTTTGGAAATTTCCCCAGATTTTCCCAAAAATTCCCTAGATTTTCCAAAAAATTCCCTAGATTTTTCAGAAATTTCCCCAGATTTTCCAAAAATTTCCCCAGATTTTCCAAAAATTTCCCTAGATTTTTCAGAAATTTCCCGAGATTTTCGGAAAATTTTCCGAAATTTTTCCAAAATTTTCCAAAAATTTTCAGAAAATTTCCAAAAATTTTCCAAAAATTTGGGAAAATCTGGTGAATACGAAAATCTAGAATACGGAAAATCTGAAACTTCCTGAAAAAATCTAGGGAAATTTTGAAAAATCTAGAAATTTTGGAAAATCTGGAGGAAATTTTTTCAAATTTTGAAATTTTTGGAAATTTGCAGATTTTCCCAAAATTCCTAGATTTTCCCAAAATTCCTAGATTTTTCAGAATTTCCCCAGATTGCAAAAAAAATTTCCCCAGATTTTTAAAAATTCTTGAATTTCCCAAGTGCAGAAAATTTGGAAAAACCTGAAGGGTACACTGGAAAATTCCCCTGAAAATTGAAATTTGAAGAATTTTGGAAAATTTGGAAAATTTTACTGGAAAAGAAAAATTTTGGAGAATTGTGGAAAAGACCCACAGAAAATTTTGGAAAATTTTTGGAAAATTTTGGAAAATTTTTGGAAAATTTTGGAAAATTTTCGGAAATTTTTGGAAAAATTTCGGAAATTTTTGGAAAATTTTGGAAAAATTTGGAAAATTTTTGGAAAATTTTGGAAAATTTTTGGAAAATTTTGGAAAATTTTTGGAAAATTTTGGAAAAATTTTGGAAAATTTTTGGAAAATTTTGGAAAATGTTTGGAAAATTTTGGAAAAATTTTGGAAAATTTTCGGAAATTTTTGGAAATTTTTGGAAAATTTTGGAAAATTTTTGGAAAATTTTGGAAAATTTTGGAAAAATTTCGGAAAATTTTGGAAAAATTTCGGAAAATTTTTGAAAATTTTTGGAAAATTTTCGGAAAATTTTGGAAAATTATGGAAAATTTTTGGAAAATTTTGGAAAATTTTCGGAAAATTTTGGAAAAATTTTGGAAAATTTTGGAAAATTTTTGGAAAATTTCTGAAAATTTTCGAAAAATTTTGGAAAATTTTCGGAAATTTTTGGAAAATTTTGGAAAATTTTGGAAAATTTTCCGAAAATTTTGGAAAATTTTTGGAAAATTTTGGAAAATTTTCGGAAATTTTGGAAAAATTCTGAAAATTTT
>NW_024728026.1:0-17585 GCF_018991925.1 Homarus americanus
GCAAGTTATTACGTATTGTTGATGAGTAACATAAGTAAATTTGCTGATGACACTAAAATAGGACGTGGTTATCAAATCTGACGAGGACTAGGCAAAATTACAGAAGATCTAAACAAATTTTTCGAATGGTCTGAAAAATGGCAGATGAAATCAATGTCGATCGTAAAATACTGTGTATAGGGAGATAAAATGACGGAAACCAGATACCAGATGAACAACGATGCCATAGAGAAATCCGACTAGTAGAGAGATTTAGGAGTAAATGATAAGCAGGAACCTTAAGCCAAGTAAACAATGTGTTTTTGCTCGTAATAAGGCTAATAAAAAGTACTTTGGTTCATACAAAGGAGTTAGTTACAAGACTAGCGAGGTAATCCTAAACTGTATCTTGCTCTTGTGAGACCACACCTGGATTAGGCAGTTCAATTTGGTCACCGTATTACAGAATGGATAAAAGGAATCTTGGAAAGAATTCATAGAGGAGACAAGACTAATCCTGGCATTAGGAACCTTATATAGACAGGTTAAAGCATCTTAATTTGCACTCCTTGAGAGACGTAGAGATGAGGCGTGACCTGGATAGAGGTGTATAAGGGAAGGCAGGGCTAAACAAAGGACATTACAAAGGTATTCAAACTATCCAACCAGGAGCGAACTCGTAACAATGGTTTTAAATTAGACAAATTTAGATTTAGGCGTGAAATAGGGAAACACTGGTTTGGAAACAGAGTAGTGGATGAATGGAACAATTTACCAACTATCATCATTAACTGGAATAAGTCTGAATTGCTTAAACATAGGTTGATGCTCATATGAGCAATCGGGTTGGGTGTAAACGGACTGTTCGGTGTATGGGCCAATAGGCCCTCCAGTTTCCGCTTGGGAACTTTGTGTTTTCTTCTTTCCTTGTGGTTATCAGCATATACCTAGATCACGCTGCTTCCACAGTGATTTACTTGCATATATATATATATATATATATATATATATATATATATATATATATATATATATATATATATATATATATATATATATATATATATATATATTTATATTATATATATATATATATATATATATATATATATATATATATATATATATATATATATATATATATATATATATATATATATATATATATATATATATATATATATATATTGTTACTAGTTCTTAATTAACTTTAATTTCCAGGTTCTAGGTGTAACCAAACCAAAAAAGTTAAGTAAATCAAAAGGGAATAAAATAAATTATGAACCTTTAAGAATTTAATTAAATTAAATACTAACACAATAAAGAGCCTAGTAGGCTGTCACAACAAATTGGTCATACTATCGAAACCTTTAGACACAAATGATACTAAAACATAGAACATCAAAAGGATAAATATAAAGCATTGGATTACGTTAACACTGCATAAACATATAAAACTAACACTGAAATTAACTGTAGTGAAACAACAATGAATTACTTAAATGTAACTAAGCAAGCACTGATGGACACATAAGAGACATGAATAGGTACTCACACAGATATACCACACTGGTGGCGACAGGAACAACACAGAAATAAAATAAGTATAAGTAACAGGTGACGGGTGTCACTCAAAAGAACGTGAACTGAATGACAAGAGGACTCACCTGAACTCTGTGTGTTGGTGGACTACTATATATTAACAGCTCCTCCACGAGACCAGCCCGTGAAACATGGGTCGTTTAACGATGCAGATGGTCGTTAGAGAAACAAAGAACGCTTGTTACAATACTAAATGAAGAAAGAAGATGGGCTTGAACAAATAATAACATTTAAAAACTTAACAGCACAGGGTAAGGTGACTGGATTATATAATAGTAAATATAACACATTATAACAGGAGTAATATGAAACAAATATGGAAGCATGTTATAAAAAATATTAGAAAAAATACGAGACATTTGTCGTAATATTTTATATATATATATATATATATATATATATATATATATATATATATATATATATATATATATATATGCAAGTAAATCACTGTAGGTGCTGTGATCTAGGTATATGCTGATAACCACAAGGAAAGAAGAAAATATATATATATATATATATATATATATATATATATATATATATATATATATATATATATATATATATATATATATATATATATATATGTAATATTCAGAAAATTCAGAGTAATTTCAAATGCCCCGCCATTAGCGATACTGAGCGTTCAAGGTCGTCTGAGGGAAGAGAGCGCTCCCTGCACATAGAGAGAGATTGTGGAACTAGGCCTATATGATATTAAATGTAATTTGCCGTATAAATAATGATGCGATTCATGAAGTTAAGGGACTATTATTGAATTTGAAATTATTATAGATCGTTGATCAGTCTGAATAATGTTACGAGTGTCCCAAGGAGTTATTAGTTAGGCGGAAAATATGTCACGTAGGCCTAAGCTAACGCCTTGAGAGGACGCGACGCTGGCTCTCCCTCAGTCACGGGAAGCAGTCAGGCAAACAAGACGTCCCTGCGCGTCCGTCACAGAAATAGTCACGTGGCCTAGTCACCTGTGCTGAGCTATTGCAGTATAACAAGTAAGTCTCATTCGATCTCAGACAGGGTTAGATAGGGCAGTGGTAAAGTAAACTAGAGCTAACAGTGAGTTCATACCATTTCCTCAGTGACTGATATTATTTTGTTGGAAGCCCTTAAGGCCTATTCATGGTAGAGTATTTAATTTCTTATTTTCTAATACCATTTCCAAAGTGACTGATATTATTTTGTGAAAGCCCTTAAGGCCTGTTTCATGTGTGCAAGCAACATTTCTTAATACTTCAAATTTATTGTTGCCAGAGTTTCTAATAATTTCTATATCATGTATAACTTTTATTCCCCAGAGTAGTGTTTTAAGTTCAAGTTAAGAGGTGCGCATATTGGTGTACCATTATTTGATTGTGTTTGTAGTGTTGGAGGGAATATAAGTGTCTAAATTTTACAGTGTGTCTCATTCATCCCAGTCACAGACGCTATCCTTCCACGGGTCACGGACAATTCATTTTGTTTAGTAGATTTAAGTGTTCTTGTGCTGGTTCGGGATTTTTCTCAAAGGGGCGCTTCCACTGCCATTACCATCTTATAATCTTTAATAAACCCCAAGTCCCAGTAAATTCCGACCGGTTACATATATATATATATATATATATATATATATATATATATATATATATATATATATATATATATATATATATATATATATATATATATATATATATATATATATATATATATATACAAACAGTAACTTCACTCTATGAGTTTATAATAATTCAGCTACTGAACTATGGGAAAATTTTTATCACATGAGGGAAAGAAAGTCTCTAATCTTGTGGCCTTACCCCAAGGAAAAATGAAACGAGAATATTTACACCGAGTAGATGATGATGATGATCTTACACAAAGGCAAAAACGTGAGCGTGATGACAACCGTGAGCGCTGACAGTTGGGTATATAAGCTCTCTCCAACATATCTTTTCATACAGTTCGTGACCGAACTTGATACGGGCAACACCAATATGGTAAGACTTAGTATGGGCTCTATCAATGACTTGTATAACTGACGCCTCTTGTTACCTGGCCAATGGTACCCGAGTCACGTTCTCTCTACTTTAACCATACTTAAACATTATTATGCTCCGATGCAGATATATTGAAAACATAGTACGCTTTAAGTCACTCAGCTTTACCTTTAAGTGGCAACCCTACAGTGCCTGCAGGTAACCATTAGTAGTAATGCTTACTGTCGTTGAGTGTTAACACTCACCATAACACATTATGCATTAACATATGACTGAAAGTGTGGTTCACTTGTATTAGTGCACGCAAAATAAGTTTGTCACTGTAGTGCATTTCAAAAGATCACTAGAAGTACGTAAGTAAAATGGTGATAATTTCCTAGGCTCACAACATAAAAGTTCTCATTGCTCTTCTCAACTGATGACTAGGCCGAAACGGTAGAAATTTAAACCATTGCAGAGGATATTCATATATAGTGAATAATGAGGAGACGCCGAAATATGTCAGTGTATCTGTTATGTGCTGTGTGCAAGGGTGAGGTATATAATGAATTGATGAAATGAGAAAAGATTGACATTGTAAAACAAAAAGACTGTGATTGAAACGCACTACATTTATAGGAATACCTATTTGTTTCACACCCCCCCCCCCACTCACACACACACACAAACACACACACACACACACACATACACACTACTACTACTACTACTTCTAGTAATACTAATACAACTTTGCTGTCACTAGGAATCGTGTATGACGATCATCCAGCTATGACACAATGATATGAGTTTTTAAGGATGCTACCTAGGTTGGTGAGTTCTGACGTGACAAAAGGGGCCGATGCGGGACCGGCAGGATAGATCAAAGATGTTGCACATGTGGGGGGCTACATTCAGTGCGGGAGAGGTGGCGGCAGGGTCTTTCCTTCGTTGGCACTTGTCTGCCTAGTTATGCAGTCGGGCTAACTCGAAAGTACAGGTCAGAGAGAAAAATCAACAACAATTCAAACGTAAATGATTGAAAACTAAAAATATGTCTATACATGAATATATATATCAGCCATTTGTAATTACGTATACACCAGTAATTAATTACATATAAAAATCACTTATACTAGTAATCAAACGGTACCCTCAAACGATGCAGGGATGAATATAACACCTGTCTTTAAAACTACTTCGGAGACTCAGTCTTCAGTTTAAGCCATTCTTCCCATTTCTGCCATTCCTGACTTCCTTCACTCATATTACACACTCATATCGATACCATATTCCCTAATATAATCTTAAATCAATATTGAAATATGATGAAGGTGTCATTCGTCTATACAGCGTTGTTGATCTTTATTGGGTTGTAATTATTAATGGAGTTTTTCAAAATTTCAGAGGTTGGTCATAGTGTTCCTGGGAGTGACCCTCCTAGCTGTGTCTTGCCTGGCCATGCCAGGCTATGGTGGAGGTGGCGGCGGCCATGGAGGTGGCGGCGGACGTGGAGGTGGAGGCGGCCGTGGAGGAGGTGGCGGCCGTGGAAGTGGCGGCGGTGGCTATGGTGGAGGGGGAGGTGGTGCAGCGAGAGGTGGGGATGGTGGCGGTGGCGGCGGCGGCGGTGGTGGAACCGACGGTTATAGTGGAGGTGGTTCTGGTGGCAGCGGAGGTGGCTTCGGTGGAGGAAGCTTCGGTGGCGGTGGTTATGGTGGAGGCGGTTTCAGTGGAGGCGGTTCCGGTGGAGGCGGGGGAGGTTTTGGCAGAGGAGGCTTCAGTGTAAGTGGTTATGGTGGAAGCGGATCTGGTATTGGTGGTTCCGGAGGTGGCGACTACGGTGGAGGAGGCTCCGGAGGTGTCTTTGGTGGAGGAGGCTTCGGTGGAGGTGTTAGAGGTGGCAATAGCAGAGGTGGTGGCGGTGGCTCCGGTGGCGGTGGATATCGAGGTTATGGGAAATAACTATAATATTAATAAATTCCATTAAACCAAGTACAAAATCATTTACTTTACCAAACCTGTATAAAGTGCAGCTTATAATGAAGGAACTGTGATTTCTTTACTAGAGAAAATACCTCACAGCTATAAGGTGACATGTCATCATTCCTGCCTTGTCTTCTACAGACATGGACAATGGAGGTCCAGTTTTGAAACAGTCCATGACAAAAGTTGATTAAATTTACATATCCTGAACGTCACGATAAATGGTAATCTATTGTACATATACTTGAAATGGCATCAATAATCTCATTTTTTACACCTGGTACAGTAATGATAGGATTATTAACATATATGTTATAGAAGTCTTGGCATATGAACAATAATCATTACGTTAACAAGAATATGCTCAATGTATATTTCAATATATTGTAACAAAACCCTAAATGGCCAAACAAAACATTAATAAGATTCTGAATCTCAATAAGTGTGGTGAGTGACTGTCGAAAAAGAAAAGATACGGATATGATGTTGTTATTATTATTATTATTATTAGTATTATTATTATTATTATTGTTATTATTATTATTATTATTATTATTATTATTATTATTATTATTAATATTATCATTATTATTATTATTATTATTATTATCATTATTATTATTATTAGTATTATTATTATTATTATTATTATTATTTGTATTGTTAATATTGTTATTATTATTATTATTATTATTATTTATTTTTTTTTATTATTAGTAAGACTTGAAATAGTAATGGATTTACTATATTAATATGATCATTCCATTTATTATATATGTGTTTAATATCCTATTATTGTGGAGTTCAGGGCATTTAGAGTAATAATGAAAAAAACAGGCACAATATTACTTTGTATTTCAGTAAATTAGTATTGGTATTTATTTTTGTAATAGAGAAAATTCCATACTAAACGTAATATTATTAATAAGTAAATAAATTATTGTTATTTGACATCTCTTTCCATTTATTTTATAAATTACTTCTAAATTTCAATATGAATTATAAGAATGAAGAAAAATAAAAAGTAATAAAAAAGTTATCTCAGGAGATCATGCTATAGATTATAATTGATAATTATCAATCTATTCAAAGCTATACCAATAAAGATAACTTTTTCTAATACAATTTTGTGCATTTGTGTATTTTGTGTCTTTCTAGCAATACTAATAAATCTTCCAAATTAAAAACTTATTAGTTGTCATTTATACTTCATTGATACGGTTCTGCTTCAGAGAGTGTCGTTGTAGACACTACTAGAGTAAGGAAGGCCGGATAGACGCTCAAGGTATGGGAAAAATTGTAAAGACACTTGTGGTGTGGGGAAGAGTTGTAACTGTTCAGGCGTATTTCTCTTGCTGTGGCAGGCAAAGTACAAGTCAGGTTATCCTCTGCAGATCAGCCGAACACATCGCTGTCTCCACTCTGCCTAAAATGCAATGTGGCTTCCGTAAAGATCACAGCACAAATGATATGATCTTTACCGTGCGTCAACTACAAGAAAAATGCCATAAACAGAACCGTGACCTATACATAGCTTTTATCGAATTATTGAAAGCTTTCGATACCATCAATAGAGAACTGATCTGGACAGCTCTCTCTAAGCCTTGTGTCCCTCCATAATCTTTTAAATCCGTAAGAGCTTCTATGGGGACATGCAAACATGCGCACTTGCAGGGGGTACCAAGCCCAAACCCTTTAGTGTTGAAGTCAGCGTGAAACAGGGGTGCGTTCTGGCCCCCGTCATCTTCAATCTCTGCCTCACAGCAGTGATCCTGATCAATGAATGACGATGACGGCGTGAAGATTCAATTCCGCTTAAACGGCAACCTGTTCAACCTCCGCCGCCTTCAGACCATTAAAAAACGTCGACCTCTCACCTCTTGGACGACTGCTGACGACTGCGTGCTCGGTGCTCACTCCCAGAAACTCTCCAACAAAGTCTCTCGATTGTCTCCGTAATATATGAGGACATCGGACTAAATATTATTTGAAGAAAAAGCAGAGACAATTTTTCAGCACAGACGCGCAGACCCACCACCTGCATTCCACCTGCATATTACCTACCTCGGTAGCATTCTTACTCCCAAGCAAAACATCGACGAAAAGGTCCAGGTTCGGATCCATCTTGCAGGTGCCTCCTATGGTCGTCTGCGCACCAGAGGGCTCAACAGTAACAGTCTCAATGTTACAACCAAGCTTTCTGTTTACCAAGCATTTCTGGCGAAGCGACACAGTTGCAATGGACGTAACACGTCATTTGCAAGCCAGAGCACCGACCGCCAGATCCTCTACGGGCAGCTGCTCGAGGCAAGCCCCAACTAGGAGGATAATGCAAAAGGTTCAAAGACCAGCTCAGAATGGTGCTGAAATAATTTACATTCCTCCAAAGGATCTTAAACTATTGCATCCAACCCTAGTCTATGGCGCTCCACCTGTACCAGAGTCGTCAAACATCTCGAGAACAAGCATGATAGGGACTGGTGTGCATGTATGGAAAGGAGACACAATCGCACGCCAAGAGACCATCCACCTAACCCGGTGCTGTCCTGCCCAATGTGTGATAAACTCTGCGGGTCAAGGATTGGACTCCACGGCGACATCCAGTGGCACCGTCAACAACATCCCTAATTCACCACTCATCATCATCATCGATTTCATAATGAAGCAGAGTCGTCTTCGGGTACAACGGACAGCCTTAAGCAAGCAAAAGGTACTGGGGATGCGGGGGAAAGTTGTAACGGTACTATGGTATGAGGAATTTTGTAGAGGCACCGGCGGTGAGGGAAAGCTGTAAAGGTACTGGGGTTGTGGTGAGAATTCTATAGGCAATGGGGAGGGGGAGGTTGTGAAGTGAAACGGACTTGAGGGTATTGCGTGAGGAGAAGGTAGCTTATCCACATGTAGGCGGATGACATTTGGAAGAAGAGTACATTTTGTAGAAAAATTAAATATAGTACACAGAATTTTTAGACAAAATATTCAAACTTCCGAATATGGAACGCAGAGACATGAGCCTATCTTTTTACTTTGTTTTCCCAGCTCTATAAATCGCACAAAACTTCAAACTTTAGTCAAATTTAAAAAATTATTTTAAAAGAAAATTTTCATTACTAAAATTTGTCAATATTTCGAGATTACTAGCCACAGATATTTTTTGTCAAAATACACAGTAGTTCAATACCTCTGGAGATATTTGGAAATTAATTTTTATTTATTTAACGAATTAAACTGGTTTTTTTTAAACTTGGAACCTAAAGTGCTGAAGTGTTGTAGTAGTTCGATCGTAACTTCGACAGTTGAATATAGAGTTATATTCACTTTTGGGGATTATTCTCCAACCATCACCGAAGGTTCTAAAATGATGATTAAGATTCTGTACACTGACTTTTCTTGCAGTGACACGAAGAGGTTGGTGTACTAATATAAATAGTCTATAGTCAAACATATTTATACATTCACCACTGATCCAGGGAGTCTACACTTAAACACAGGAAATATCTGAGTATTGTCACTGACTAGAGGCAAATGCTAACCTAATTTCGGGTTGTGTCTGCGTTTGAGTAGTATCGCTAATTATGGCAACTTTGCATTTATATTACCTGTAAAAGAAATAGTTTATATTTACTATATATATATATATATATATATATATATATATATATATATATATGATTTACAAAATATTGCTGTCTTAAATAATCACGATGAATTGCCTCAAGGTGAAATTTTCGATTTACCATGAAAAGAAACGAGGATATTCACACTGAGTAGATGATGAAATGATGATGATGTTGCACAAATTCAAAACACGAGTGATGACAACTAAGTGAGGGACGCTGACTGTGGGATATATAAGCTCTCACCAACACATTTCTTCATACAGTTCGTGACAGAACTTGATACTGACATCACCAATATGGTAAGACTTAGTATAGCCTCTATCACTAATGGTGTAAGTGGCGTCTCCTATTACTTTGCCATTGATACGTGAGTCAGGTGCCCTCTCCCATAACCAACTCTATTTTGATCAGGTACTGCTGAGACGTAGAATGAATTGAATCAAAATCAGTTTATCCCTGATGTGGCTTCTCTTGTCATTATCTATCGTCGGCAATAATTATCACATTTGTGCTGTGTTCATTAGTTGTCACCCACGATCATGAAGTTATTTAAAAACACATCTGAGTGTTGTGCAATTGTGTTAGTAAACTTCCATCACTATTCATCATTAAGGTTTTTATTGGTCTTCTAAAGTGGTGTTCAGTTCGTGATACAGGAAATTAAAAATAATGCATATTATGGATCATGAGGAAACGTGAATCTTGCGACAGTGTGTACCCCTTCTCTGCTCTATTCAATGCTCTTCTATTCCTGAATAATAATATGAGCAATGGGTGTCCCTTTAATAGAAAAGACAGTTATCAGAATAGAAATTATGAGCAATGGGTGTCCCTTTAATAGAAAAGACAGTTATCAGAAGAAATTATAAATGTAGGACTAATATGTCTTTTTCCGACATTCCAAAACACGAAAGTTATAGAGAGGAAATGTCTGCAATTAAATTTGTTATGGCAGTGAATATGGGTGTAAAAATATCTGCTAATCGTGTTAAATAATTCTTCAGCAACTATCGTTCGCTCTTTGTTCATACAAATAACATGGGACGCAATAAATAAGATATTCATAACCAGTAATTAATTACATGAAAAATATGTATATATTAATAATGATTCGTTAAATTCCAGCAAAGTGTAGTAGCTTCTAACATCACGTCCGAATATACAGTATCTCCGGGGACTCAGCTTTCAATTTAATTTATTCTACTCATCGCTGGTCTTCCTAAAACTTCCTTCACAAATATTACACTCTGACATCGACACCCTATTACCTAATATATTTATAAATCAATAATGAGAGATATGTGTCATTCATCTTTATTCTCGTTGTTCATTATAATAAGGTTATAATTATTATTAATGTAGCTTTGTACAATTTCAGAGGTTGGTGTTAGTGTTCCTGGGCGTGACCATCCTAGCGGTGTCTTGCCTGGCCATGCCAGGCTATGGTGGAGGTGGCGGCGGCCGTGGAGGTGGCGGCGGCCGTGGAGGTGGCGGCGGACGTGGAGGTGGAGGCGGCCGTGGAGGAGGTGGTGGCCGTGGAAGTGGCGGCGGTGGCTATGGTGGAGGAGGTGGTGGTGCAGCGAGAGGTGGGGGTGGTGGCAGTGGCGGCGGTGGTGGAACCGGCGGTTATGGTGGAGGTGGTTCCAGTGGCAGCGGAGGTGGCTTCGGTGGAGGAGGCTTCGGTGGCGGTGGTTATGGTGGAGGCGGTTTCAGTGGAGGCGGTTCCGGTGGAAGCGGGGGAAGTTTTGGCGGAGGAGGCTTCAGTGGAGGTGGTTATGGTGGAAGCGGATCCGGTATTGGTGGTTCCGGAGGTGGCGTCTACGGTGGAGGAGGCTTCGGTGGAGGTGTTAGAGGTGGCAATAGCGGAGGTGGTGGCAGTGGCTCCGGTGGCGGTGGATATCGAGGTTATGGGAAATAACTATAATATTAATAAATTACATTAAACCAAGTACAAAATCATTTACTTTACCTAACCTGTATAAAGTGCAGCTTATAATGAAGGAACTGTGATGATCTTTACTAGAGAAAATACCTCACAGCGATAAGGTGACATGTCATGATTCCTGCCTTGTCTTCTACAGACATGGACAATGGAGGTCCAGTTTTGAAACAGTCCATGACAAAAGTTGATTAAATTTACTTATCCTGAACGTCACGATAAATGGTAATCTATTGTACATATACTTGAAATGGCATCAATAATCTCATTTTTTACACCTGGTACAGTAATGATAGGATTATTTACATATATGTTAGAGAAGTCTTAGCATATGAACAATAATCATTACGTTAACAAGAATATGCTCAATGTATATTTCAATATATTGTAACAAAACCCTAAATGGCCAAACAAAACATTAATAAGATTCTGAATCTCAATAAGTCTGGTGAGTTACTGTCGATAAAGAAAAGATACGGATATGATGGTATTATTATTATTATTATTATTATTATTATTATTATTATTATTATTATTATTATTATTATTATTATTATTATTATTATTATTATTATTATCATTTTTATTATTATTATTATTATTATTATTATTATTATTATTATTATTATTATTATTATTATTATTATTATTATTATTATTTGTATTGCTAATATTGTTATTATTATTACTAATATTATTATTTATTTTTTTGTATTATTAGTAAGAATTGAATTAGTAATGGATTTACTATATTATTATGATCATTCCTTTTATTATATATGTGTTTAATACCCTATTATTGTGGAGTTCAGGGCATTTAGAGTAATAATGAAAAAATAGCAGACACAATATTACTTTGTATTTCAGTAAATTAGTTTTGGTATTTATTTTTATAATAGAGAAAATTCCATACTAAACGTAATATTATTAATAAGTAAATAAATTATTGTTATTTGACATCTCTTTCCATTTATTTTATAAATTACTTCTAAAATTCAATATGAATTATAAGAATGAAGAAAAAAATAAAAAGTAATAAAAAAGTTACCTCAGGAGGTCATGCTATAGATTATGAAGCTATTCAAAGCTATACCAATAAAGATAACTCTTTCTAATACACTTTTGTGCATTTGTGTATTTTGTGTCTTTCTAGCAATACTAATAAATCTTCCAAATTACAAACTTATTAGTTGTCATTTATACTTCATTGGTACGGTTCTGCTTCAGAGAGTGTCGTTGTAGACACTACTAGAGTAAGGAAGGCCGGATAGACGCTAAAGGTATGGGAAAAATTGTAAAGACATTTGTGGTGTGGGGAAGAGTTGTAACTGTTCAGGCGTATTTCTCTTGCTGTGGCAGGCAAAGTACAAGTCAGGTTATCCTCTGCAGATCAGCCCAACACATCGCTGACTCCACTCTGCCTAAAATGCAATGTGGCTTCCGTAAAGATCACAGCACAAATCTTTACCGTGCGTCAACTACAAGAACAATGCCATAAACAGAACCGTGACCTATGCATAGCTTTTATCGAATTATTGAAAGCTTTCGATACCATCAATAGAGAACTGCTCTGGACAGCTCTCTCTAAGCCTTGTGTCCCTCCATAATCTCTTTAATCCGCAAGAGCTTCTATGGGGACATGCAAACATGCGCTCTTGCAGGGGGCATCAAGCCCAAACCCTTTAGTGTTGAAGTCAGCGTGAAACAGGGGTGCGTTCTGGCCCCCGTTATCTTCAATCTCTGCCTCACAGCAGTGATCCTGATCAATGAATGACGATGACGGCGTGAAGATTCAATTCCGCTTAAACGGCAACCTGTTCAACCTCCGCCGCCTTCAGACCATTTAAAAACGTCGACCTCTCACCTCTCACAAAGTCTCTCGATTGTCTCCGTAATATATCAGGACATCGGACTAAAAATTATTTGAAGAAAAAGCAGAGACAATTTTTCAGCACAGATGCGCAGACCCACCACCTGCATATTACCTACCTCGGTAGCATTCTTACTCCCAAGCAAAACATCGATAAAGAGGTCCAGGTTCGGATCCATCTTGCAGGTGCCTCCTATGGTCGTCTGCGCACCAGAGGGCTCAACAGTAACAGTCTCAATGTTACAACCAAGCTTTCTGTTTACCAAGCATTTCTGGCGAAGCGACACAGTTGCAATGGACGTAACACGTCATTTGCAAGCCAGAGCACCGACCGCCAGATCCTCTACGGGCAGCTGCTCGAGGCAAGTCCCAACTAGGAGGATAATGCAAAAGGTTCAAAGACCAGCTCAGAATGGTGCTGAAATAATTTACATTCCTCCAAAGGATCTTAAACTATTGCATCCAACCCTAGTCTATGGCGCTCCACCTGTACCAGAGTCGTCAAACATCTCGAGAACAAGCATGATAGGGACTGGTGTGCATGTATGGAAAGGAGACACAATCGCACGCCAAGAGACCATCCACCTAACCCGGTGCTGTCCTGCCCAATGTGTGATAAACTCTGCGGGTCAAGGATTGGACTCCACGGCGACATCCAGTGGCACCGTCAACAACATCCCTAATTCACCACTCATCATCATCATCGATTTCATAATGAAGCAGAGTCGTCTTCGGGTACAACGGACAGCCTTAAGCAAGCAAAAGGTACTGGGGATGCGGGGGAAAGTTGTAACGGTACTATGGTATGAGGAATTTTGTAGAGGCACCGGCGGTGAGGGAAAGCTGTAAAGGTACTGGGGTTGTGGTGAGAATTCTATAGGCAATGGGGAGGGGGAGGTTGTGAAGTGAAACGGACTTGAGGGTATTGCGTGAGGAGAAGGTAGCTTATCCACATGTAGGCGGATGACATTTGGAAGAAGAGTACATTTTGTAGAAAAATTAAATATAGTACACAGAATTTTTAGACAAAATATTCAAACTTCCGAATATGGAACGCAGAGACATGAGCCTATCTTTTTACTTTGTTTTCCCAGCTCTATAAATCGCACAAAACTTCAAACTTTAGTCAAATTTAAAAAATTATTTTAAAAGAAAATTTTCATTACTAAAATTTGTCAATATTTCGAGATTACTAGCCACAGATATTTTTTGTCAAAATACACAGTAGTTCAATACCTCTGGAGATATTTGGAAATTAATTTTTATTTATTTAACGAATTAAACTGGTTTTTTTTAAACTTGGAACCTAAAGTGCTGAAGTGTTGTAGTAGTTCGATCGTAACTTCGACAGTTGAATATAGAGTTATATTCACTTTTGGGGATTATTCTCCAACCATCACCGAAGGTTCTAAAATGATGATTAAGATTCTGTACACTGACTTTTCTTGCAGTGACACGAAGAGGTTGGTGTACTAATATAAATAGTCTATAGTCAAACATATTTATACATTCACCACTGATCCAGGGAGTCTACACTTAAACACAGGAAATATCTGAGTATTGTCACTGACTAGAGGCAAATGCTAACCTAATTTCGGGTTGTGCTGCGTTTGAGTAGTATCGCTAATTATGGCAACTTTGCATTTATATTACCTGTAAAAGAAATAGTTTATATTTACTTATATATATATATATATATATATATATATATATATATATATATATATATATATATATATATATATATATATATATATATATATATATATATATAATGATTTACAAAATATTGCTGTCTTAAATAATCACGATGAATTGCCTCAAGGTGAAATTTTCGATTTACCATGAAAAGAAACGAGGATATTCACACTGAGTAGATGATGAAATGATGATGATGTTGCACAAATTCAAAACACGAGTGATGACAACTAAGTGAGGGACGCTGACTGTGGGATATATAAGCTCTCACCAACACATTTCTTCATACAGTTCGTGACAGAACTTGATACTGACATCACCAATATGGTAAGACTTAGTATAGCCTCTATCACTAATGGTGTAAGTGGCGTCTCCTATTACTTTGCCATTGATACGTGAGTCAGGTGCCCTCTCCCATAACCAACTCTATTTTGATCAGGTACTGCTGAGACGTAGAATGAATTGAATCAAAATCAGTTTATCCCTGATGTGGCTTCTCTTGTCATTATCTATCGTCGGCAATAATTATCACATTTGTGCTGTGTTCATTAGTTGTCACCCACGATCATGAAGTTATTTAAAAACACATCTGAGTGTTGTGCAATTGTGTTAGTAAACTTCCATCACTGTTCATCATTAAGGTTTTTATTGGTCTTCTAAAGTGGTGTTCAGTTCGTGATACAGGAAATTAAAAATAATGCATATTATGGATCATGAGGAAACGTGAATCTTGCGACAGTGTGTACCCCTTCTCTGCTCTATTCAATGCTCTTCTATTCCTGAATAATAATATGAGCAATGGGTGTCCCTTTAATAGAAAAGACAGTTATCAGAAGAAATTATAAATGTAGGACTAATTATGTCTTTTTCCGACATTCCAAAACACGAAAGTTATAGAGAGGAAATGTCTGCAATTAAATTTGTTATGGCAGTGAATATGGGTGTAAAAATATCTGCTAATCGTGTTAAATAATTCTTCAGCAACTTTCGTTCGCTCTTTGTTCATACAAATAACATGGGACGCAATAAATAAGATATTCATAACCAGTAATTAATTACATGAAAAATATGTATATATTAATAATGATTCGTTAAATTCCAGCAAAGTGTAGTAGCTTCTAACATCACGTCCGAATATACAGTATCTCCGGGGACTCAGCTTTCAATTTAATTTATTCTACTCATCGCTGGTCTTCCTAAAACTTCCTTCACAAATATTACACTCTGACATCGACACCCTATTACCTAATATATTTATAAATCAATAATGAGAGATATGTGTCATTCATCTTTATTCTCGTTGTTCATTATAATAAGGTTATAATTATTATTAATGTAGCTTTGTACAATTTCAGAGGTTGGTGTTAGTGTTCCTGGGCGTGACCATCCTAGCGGTGTCTTGCCTGGCCATGCCAGGCTATGGTGGAGGTGGCGGCGGCCGTGGAGGTGGCGGCGGCCGTGGAGGTGGCGGCGGACGTGGAGGTGGAGGCGGCCGTGGAGGAGGTGGTGGCCGTGGAAGTGGCGGCGGTGGCTATGGTGGAGGAGGTGGTGGTGCAGCGAGAGGTGGGGGTGGTGGCAGTGGCGGCGGTGGTGGAACCGGCGGTTATGGTGGAGGTGGTTCCAGTGGCAGCGGAGGTGGCTTCGGTGGAGGAGGCTTCGGTGGCGGTGGTTATGGTGGAGGCGGTTTCAGTGGAGGCGGTTCCGGTGGAAGCGGGGGAAGTTTTGGCGGAGGAGGCTTCAGTGGAGGTGGTTATGGTGGAAGCGGATCCGGTATTGGTGGTTCCGGAGGTGGCGTCTACGGTGGAGGAGGCTTCGGTGGAGGTGTTAGAGGTGGCAATAGCGGAGGTGGTGGCAGTGGCTCCGGTGGCGGTGGATATCGAGGTTATGGGAAATAACTATAATATTAATAAATTACATTAAACCAAGTACAAAATCATTTACTTTACCTAACCTGTATAAAGTGCAGCTTATAATGAAGGAACTGTGATGATCTTTACTAGAGAAAATACCTCACAGCGATAAGGTGACATGTCATGATTCCTGCCTTGTCTTCTACAGACATGGACAATGGAGGTCCAGTTTTGAAACAGTCCATGACAAAAGTTGATTAAATTTACTTATCCTGAACGTCACGATAAATGGTAATCTATTGTACATATACTTGAAATGGCATCAATAATCTCATTTTTTACACCTGGTACAGTAATGATAGGATTATTTACATATATGTTAGAGAAGTCTTAGCATATGAACAATAATCATTACGTTAACAAGAATATGCTCAATGTATATTTCAATATATTGTAACAAAACCCTAAATGGCCAAACAAAACATTAATAAGATTCTGAATCTCAATAAGTCTGGTGAGTTACTGTCGATAAAGAAAAGATACGGATATGATGGTATTATTATTATTATTATTATTATTATTATTATTATTATTATTATTATTATTATTATTATTATTATTATTATTATTATTATTATTATTATTATTATTATTATCATTATTATTATTATTATTATTATTATTATTATTATTATTATTATTATTATTATTATTATTATTATTATTATTATTATTATTATTTGTATTGCTAATATTGTTATTATTATTACTAATATTATTATTTATTTTTTTTTATTATTAGTAAGAATTGAATTAGTAATGGATTTACTATATTATTATGATCATTCCTTTTATTATATATGTGTTTAATACCCTATTATTGTGGAGTTCAGGGCATTTAGAGTAATAATGAAAAAATAGCAGACACAATATTACTTTGTATTTCAGTAAATTAGTTTTGGTATTTATTTTTATAATAGAGAAAATTCCATACTAAACGTAATATTATTAATAAGTAAATAAATTATTGTTATTTGACATCTCTTTCCATTTATTTTATAAATT